>NC_036461.1:26870874-26951808 GCF_002775205.1 Xiphophorus maculatus
CAGTGAAAATTTAATCTAAAAACCAATTTTCAGACTTTACTTAACCATGTTGAAAAGATTAGTTTGCTGTCTAAATAGAAAAGCAAATAAAACAGTTTTTAAAAATTGGAATTAACAATTATTAATGGGTCACAGCTTCATAACAGTAAAGATCGAAAATTGAATGTTAAAACTAGAGAATCTCTGGTTTACACAATGATGCCTTAATGTTATTGAATAGTGTGTTTGTTTACAGCATGGAAAGCCAGGATAACTATCCCTCTGTTTACTGTTGCTGAAGGACACCAGAAAAGCTAGTGATTTACTTTAAACTATGCAAAAGCAGTGGGTAGCTCCTATGAAGAGTTGAGTTTCCCAGGTAACTAATGATAATAATCCTGATGTGGTTTTGTTTTCTTCTGGTGCCTCTCTCTACTTCTACTCTCTTCCTCTTGTTTCTGGCTAACGATCTTCATAAGTGATGGAAGGCTCAGTTGTGCTTTTGTCTCACCTGAGTCTCTACTTTAGCCTCTGCTGAAAGGACCAACATGGCTGTCACTCAATAATAGTCGACACTGATTGCAAAAAACCTCATAGGGTTTTACTTTTACTTTTTTCATTGTATTTTTTTTTTTACTCCACTGGGAACATAAATATCCTCAGGTCTTCATGCTAGCATGGAATCGGAAGCAAAACCTACCCGAAAAACATACCACAGTCCAAGAAAATCCACATCTGGTCAATATCATTGATCGCTCATATCTCAGCTGCATGCCACTTATAAAGTATTGCACTGGTTCTCAGAACATAGAAGTAGGAAGGAGATCAGGAAGGAAGCTCTAATGGAGGCTCAAAGTAAGTTGGAAGAGAGGTAGTTCTAAGTCACGGGGAGGTAATGAGTACGTTTTGCTCGAACACTTCAAACGAAGCTAGAAGGAGGGCTGTGATACCACAAACCAATGGATAACCTGACAACTCCATACAGAAAATGAAAACCAAACTATGATTATGATTTACTTTGCAGCTTTTTATGTAAACCTTTTCCATTTGTCCGTCCGTCCTTCCATCCATCCATTCATCCATCCATCAACCCATCCATCGTCTCTACCCACTGATCCTTGTGGTGTACAATGTTTTTCTATAGTAAGTGTGACAATAAAATGCAAAACAATATAATTGAACTATTCTATATTGCAGTGGGGCAATTCAGGATCAACACTGCATTGGACGTGGAGTTCTTCAACACAGAAAAGGCTAAAAATCACTATATTCAGTTTCATCTTGGCAAATTCATATTTTCCTTGATTCATTGTTGTAATAATTTGGGCTGTTTCCACTCCCATGTGTTCTTACTGACATTTTTACAACACTCAAGCCGCGAAATCTTGACCAGCGTAGATTTCTGTAACCTCAGGTTATGATGCAGCAAATGTCATAACAAAGAAATGCAATTAAGAGGTAAATTATTTCACACTACAGCTTTTTAGCAATTCAGGTTGAGAATAAAGTATGCAGCTACTTTTGTGTTCTATGTATTTTTTAGATGGGAGGTGAATGTTTGATGTCACTTTGTAATTGAAAACCGACTGAGCAAACTATACTCGACTGAAAAGCTCAGTCTGGTTTTATATTCTGAAGCCACTGCATAGAGCTTGTACAGTGGTTATAAAAAGCCTACAAACCACAGCTACAATACTAGGTTTTTTTATTGTGAAAAAATGCAACCGAGGTAAAATATATCTGATCTTTTTCCTGCTTTAATGTGGTAAATAACTTCTGCAATTCAAATTAAGGTGTTAAAGGGGGCACAAAAGAAAACTCTAATATGAAGTGTGTGCAGCCATGAAGGGTTTGATCATAATTCTTCTGGTAATGTTCTGTAAAATTGTTAAAATTTAGCAATATTTCTCTTATCTGCGGAATAAAGATGTCACATTTCTGCGAACTTGTTAAAAAGCGAGTAAATCAGCAGACTGATGGAGAACTAAAAAAAACCTAGCCACATGTATGTTGTATCAATCTGCCTCACTGGTGGAAGATTTAAACAAACAACTAAATAACCTGAAAACTACAGAAACAGAACATCTTGGATGATGTTTGACAAAAATATGGGAAAATGTACTAAATTCTTAGGAGAGAATGCTAAGTGGCCACACTGTCAGAAACAAACTGCTCCCAGTCAGAAACAACCAATCAGAGCCAGGAGTGAAGGTCTTAGCAAGGTCAATCAGTCTTTTCATAAACATTGGTAACACCTCCAGCTCATCCCAATGTTTTTGATATGCAATATTTTTTCCACTTCATGATGAACGTCTTCCTGTATTAAAAGCTCTACCCAATGCCATGAAAAATGTTCTATACCCTTCTCCTCTCCTGAAACGTTTCAGAAACTCTCAGTCAACCACGGCTTTTGTCGCTAGTTGCAACTCTCAGGAACAGCTGAACCTTTTCAACATTTTAACAAGGGGACACACTTTATATATCCACTGTAACACAGCACTACAATAAAACAAGGTGAAATTTTACTGGTTCCCCTTGCTCCCAAACAAAGACATCAGGAGTCAGTTTCATATCTATACTGCCTCCAGTTCTTTATGGGAGAAAAAATTGCTAGTGATGCATCTCATCATGATCTGACCCACGCTAAAAAAAAAAAGAAAAAGAGAAACACTGGGCCCCCCTACTGTGGCCACAAAAGTGGGCCCATTTTCAGGATTAAATTCACAAACCCATTAAAGTCCAAACTGTCAAGGTAAATTGTTGAAGAAATACATTGTTGTGCTTCATGAATAACAAGCAGAATGCAAGATGACTAATGGCCCGATAGTAGTAGATTCAGTCAGGGAACATCTGTGGTGGAGAGCAGCACTGATTAGCCTAAACAGTCTCCAGAAATGCTGTAGGCATAAGGCATTGCCTGGAAATCGCGTACACACATATCTAATCATAGTGAATGTTGTAGGTGGCATGTGGTCGTGTGTGTGTGTTGGGGGGCTTTAAGTATGGTAAATGGGGAAAAAAAGGCAAACAAAAAGTATGGTAAAGTTACATACAACAAAACAAAGTCAGTGTGTGTTGCAGAGAATAAGGGCCAATACAAACAGCAGTGTCATTACAAAGTCATGCCTAATTGTTTGTTTGGGTGTTAGTCTGCTTAATCAACTCCCTGAGAGACAAAGGGATTTTTGCATATAAGTGAGATGAAGTCTTAATCAAGTCCTTAGGAGAGATTTTAATGAACATATATCTGTATAAAAGACAAAATACACATTTATTACCCAAGTGAGTTCGTTCACATGTCCACTCTTGGACATGACTGATTAATATGTGCATATTGTACAACACTTCCACTCGGGTACTTCAAGATTGTGTCTGAAAACTACACTAATCTGCATGTGTGGAAACAACAGAGGATTAGAAAGGCCTAATTTCCCCCTACTTTTGTTCCCCACAGAGGGTCCCAATTGACATTCAGAGAGGTGGGACTCGGTCCTAATTAGGTTGGCTCACACAATTTGAGTTTCGACCAATCAATGGGCCGCTAATGGGCTGTCAGTCAAGTGACAAGGCCTGGGACAGGTCAGGGTTGCAAGAGGAATGCCTTAATTTCTCAACAGAATGGTACAAAATAGGCCAAATGGGAATCCAGCCAGGGGAGGCAATTATAGAAAATGATGAGGTCCAATACTGGGACACAGTGCATAATGAGCAGAAGGATTGTGGAGGGAGAAGAACGGGGAGCTTGTTAATCATTTAATCTTTCCCAAGGTGGAAACTTGAATTAGCTTGTAGTCTTCTTTGGGGTCTTTTCTTGATCTGTGATTACTATAAAGTATCCAGAAAATGATCTCTTGCACTTTCCAAGCTAAAGAAAAAAAAGTTAAAAAAATCAATCAATCATTGATGTATTGCTAAAGATTCTCACCTTCGTTTGATCAAACACAAATCTCGGGTGTAAAAGTGCATCTGTTGCCAGTGGAAGCAAAAAGACGGTGGATGTAATTTGTTGGTTCTTCAGCTCTTGCACAGCTTGTTGTAGTTTCCGCTGTCATTTTCTCAGACAGGCAACACAAAGAGAAAATGTGCAAATGGTTACAATTTTCGATTGTTGGTGAGCGAAAAAGCTTAGAAAATCTCTGTGCAATTTGGTTTTAAACACACTCTGAACCTTTAAGGGGAGGTGAATTTTTGGTAAAATTATAGTTTACAGAAAAGTAGATTTACACTCATCCATGAATGGGAAAAAACGTACAAAAACTAAGTCATGGTACTTGCATAAAAGCAAAAATATGGAATATGGGATGTTGATGATTTTTTCAGGGCTATTCCAAATCATGAACTGACTGCATTCTTAGCAAATGTGGAGCTTGTTCTCAGCACATGACAACAATTTATGAGTGGTGTTCGTTGACAGGATGTTAAGATGGTCAATAGATGGAAAGGAGGGTGTAAGGCAACATCAAGGTGTTCAATTTGCTTTTTGCACATGGTGTGAGCCTGTTGACATCTTCAAAGTATCACTTTCAGGATTCACTGGAGCGGTTCAGAGCTGAGTTTGGCATGGCCAGTGAAACAGTGAGATCCCTTACCAAGAAAAAGGAAGGTTAACTCCAGGTTGAGGGTTAGTGGTTGTCTCCAATTGACGTTTTGAGGGATTTGAGCCTTTTCTGTAGAGATCAGCCAGAAAACAAACCTCTCAATTTACTAGCCTATGTACTGTTACATCCTCGCCTATGTGTATGAGCTGGAAACCATAAATGAAAGCATAAGATTCAGAATAGTAGGGGCTAAAATTAGTTTCTTTTGGGTAGGGTGGCCGGATTCCTTAGAGATAAGGTGAAGAGCTCTTTCACCTGGGAGCTCAAAGTAGATCTGTGGTTTATCTGCACTGAAGCATCAGCTGAGATGATGCAAGCATGTGATTAGGATCCCTCCTGGGTGCCTCCCTTTGGAGATCTTGAACTCATCCAAGAACTTATCTGACATGCAAACACCTTGAGATCCCCCAGAACGAGGAGATGGGAGGCGAGGGCTGACTGGAGTTTCATTCTGTTAGCCTGCAACCTGACGGAAAAAGATGAATGAAGAGACGGGGGGGGGGGGGGGGGGGGGGGGGGGCACTTTTAAATATTTTAATATTCAGTTTTTTAAATGCACATAACTATACAAATCAAGAGAAAATGAAAACTTGGTCAGACTTAAAAACTTGCCTTTCAAGGCTTTCATACAAATCTCTAATGCCTGAGAAGAACATGTTTTCATCAAGTCAAATTTTAATGGGACATTAACATTCCATGATAATCCACTAACGTCACTGCAATGAGTAGCTCACATACCAGTTACTTTCAGACCAGTAGTCCAAGTCAAGTCCTTCAGGCACAAGCCTTTTAATTTGCATCGCAGATACGTTTCAACTTGGAGAGTTTTAATTCGAGTCGCCATCTCTGTCTAACACATTGAGTCTAAATTTTGACTTGGAAATACATTTCAGCATCAGTGGCTGGCTGCGGTATAAGGCTGTGTGTTTAAGCACTATACACAAAACACATGGGTACCCAACCCATCCCCCTTTAGCTGGATCTACCAATAAGTCATAGAAAACTCTCTTGGGGCACCATTTGTTGATCATTTTTATTTTTGAACATGCATGCTGTTGTGGTGCTATCTACAAAGAGCCATATTGGCCATATTCCAAACAGCTACGGATTATTGCTCCCCTTTTCATGACGACTGTGTGATTATTAAAACTATTTATCCCGGTACTAGCCCTTTATTTGATAGCTGGTTTTAAGTTAGCAACTGGAACAAACACTTGGATTTCCTTGCTTCTAGAGGTTCTGCTCATGGGAGTTTTGGGCATAGAAGGCTCCGTGAAATTGGAAAAGCTACAATACAAATCACTGTTTAGCAAAAAGCAGAAAGAAATGCTGAAACCCTATCAGACCGTGTCAGGGCGACAATCACTGCCACCTTTGGTAATTGGATTATTGGCAGCTTCAGTCAAAGGAAAAGGATGGATTTTTTTTTTTTTCAGTGATCGTCAGGAGCGAGTTAAAAGGTTTTATCTTTTAGAAGTCTGTTTGAATGAATTTCGTCTAAATCCCTGATGTGGAAAAATTATGTGCACAATTCATGAATATATATATATATATATATATATATATATATATATATATATATATATATATATATATATATATATATATATATATACAGTATATGCACCTGAACAGTGCTTGGAAATAGTTTTTTTCCACGACAATCCCCCAAAACTTTAAATTGTCTAGTTGGATGTAATTGTGTTGTTAGTTCTTATAGTACAGAGTCACCAATAGGCTGGTTGTCCTGTCAGATTAGACCAGATATGTAGCAAACTAAGTGGTTAATTCAATAAAGGTGTGTGCATTGTTCTGTTTAGCGCTAAATAGGTTGTTAGGCATCACAGATCCGGTTTGCTACTATTCAGAAAGGTAGATTAAAAAAACCTTGAATTTAATCCAAAGTTAAGCTGCATTTAGTTAAATCGTTTTTAACAAGGCCTCTTAGAAAAACCGACAAACATAACCACCCCCAAAATGAATAGTCAGTTTTTATATGTGAATGATAAATTCTGTTTCCTGAGCTAAGAAAATCTGCCTAGGTCTGCCGGTGAGGCAGCAGATGTTTTTGTTGTCAGACAGCAGCAGGCTGAACCGACTCAAGCTGTTTCTCCCCAACAGTATCCTTTGGGCTCCACAGACTCCTTACCGCACAGATATTCTGCTTTGTAGATGCATACCGGAGATGTTCTGCACAGATTTAATTGCCTACCTCGGATCCCTTCTTGTTTTGAGTCATGCATATCCGATTTCAGTTTGAGAAGTCTCCGCTCAGGATGCTCTTTTGCTCCAGTCTGGAGCGCTGAGATGGCGTCTCTTGTGCATGGCTCTCATTTTCTTTGGGTAAATGGTTACTTCTTGAACTTTCTCAAACAGGATACCTGTCAGATGCTACCCAGGTAAGTTGTTCTGCTGACTTTATTTTAACAATCGTATTAAGTGTACGCTTTTACATATATTAAATAAAAGAGACAATCAAACTCTGAAGTAGATGTCATTAATCTTATGGCACTTGTTTCCTGCCAAGTCACTTGTCTGTAAAGGTCACAGCCACAATCTGATGAGGTCTTTTCTAACCACATTTTACATCACTTGATGTATTGCACTTACTATTACAATCCCCTTCCTATCAAGTGTATTGAGGAATAAATCACACACATAAACTGACTCTTTTGCTTTATGTCGTGGGTATGCAAAATAAAATGATTAATTTATCTGTCCTCTCTCGGAAAGAACAATGTAACCAGCTGTATGAAATATTACATAATTACAAACGACAAATTAAATTGAGGAAAATGGTGACGATGTAAAGGTAGCAAATAAAACGATAATGTAAACAATGACAAAGTTTTAGGTGCTTTTAAAAAGTTGTACTGATAACGAACTGCATAGCAGTTGAGTAATTACCATGTACATGGTATGTACACGTTTTAGATTGCTAAAACGTGTACATACCACACATCCATTTTTTGGATTATCAAAGCTGGAGACATTTTTTTTTAAACCTAAGCCTGATTTTATTTTCTCCACCACTTCATCTTTGACCTTTCTGCTGAGTTTTGTTGTCTTCGTGATGCTGTTTTTTCACTAATGTTCTCCAACCAACGTAGTATGTCTTAACAGAACATTTACCGAGATTAAACTGCACAAAGATTCAATATTAGATTAGTTGTGAAGACCACTGATTGTATTTGGGAGATATAACAGTTATTGTAAATGGGGTGGATACAACCTTTCAGAGTTTTATTTCTAAAAGAAAATACAGTTTGTTGTTGCAATGTGAAAAACGTCAGGATGCATGACTGCTCCTAACTCCTTTAGACAACTACGTAAAATACACACACTTTTTTAATGCATTCTCACAATGAAGCTCCATATTATTTATGGTTACAAAAGGAGCTCCTCTTTCTGTCAGGCCCCTGTGATTCTACACACTACACATCATGTCAGATATCTCCCCAAATCATTATTTCCAAAACAATAACTGTTGTGATCCTCTTGTGGGTCATCAATGCCTCCAAGTACAAGCAAGGTTGCTTTCAGCTACTGTGGATGACTCACAGAATTCAACATGAGCCCGTATGTGGTCTTAAATATTGCATTAATGGTATTTACACTGATCTATTATTAATCCTTACATTGTCATGTTGTTTTACCCTTCCACATTATACCATTATAATTATGTGGCTACCTCCCTTAGCAGGCCCTACACTGCCTATGTCGCTATAAAAAGTACATCGAATGTCACTTGGAAGTATCTTGTTGAAATAGTTGCTTTATCTCAAACCTAATGGGAGCTTTAATGTTTGTCCTAAATGTTTTATGAACAGTCGTTTTTGTTTTGTCGGAATCAACTGATGATAATGATATATAAAAAAAATGGCAAGTCTGCTTTAAAAAGGCCAACAAAAACATCTCGTTTTATTGCTCTTCATTTAAATTGTCAGCATTTCAGAATCAGGCAAAGATCAGGCTGGGTAAATGCCAAAAGCAGCCTTTTCAAATTTGCATTTAATTTCGTAAATACAGATATAGAATAAACCAAGAGAAAATACCCAAGCCATTGTGAAAAAGTAATTGAGTTCCGAGGAGGAAATCCAACTTTGACCAAAACAAGAAAAAAATAAAAAGAACCTGCTTAAACATATTTGATGATCCCAAAGACCTTTGTGAAAATATTGTGTGGACTTCTTATATCTGGCGTAAAACTAAATCTCCATTTGGTAAATTATGGACAGTAATCCAAAATACACCACCAAGTCTACAGCTGAATGGCTTAAAAAAAAAAACAACACACAAAACAAAGATTTTGAAGTGATGAAAGTTTTATGGATATGATTAAGTATGACTTTAAGCAGGCCATTATGGCTCAAAAATCCTTTAATAGGACTCAGTTAAGTACATTTTGAGAAAGACTCATCAGTCATCACAGGCACTAGGTAATGCTTGCTACCCAGAGTGACACAAGTTATGTTTGGGGGCAATTATTTTTTCACATAATGGAACATGGCAGATTGGGGAGTTTGTTTTTTCCTTTAAAAAGTAATCATTCGTTTGTATTCAGGTTAACTTACATTTTTTAAATGCTAAGTCAGAAAAAATTCTTGATTGGGTGCATGCTTTTTTCTCACAAAATTAAATCAAACATTAAATCAAATTGTACAAGGAGCTATGTTGCGATTCAACACTTCTTTCCTGGAGTAATTTATATAGTTTTAACAAGAGACAGATTTAATAGAAAAAAATTACAGATTATCTGTAAAAATATAAGTATATCTGCAATGTTTTCAGTTTTGTTTTCTTGAGGTAATTCTAACAGGGTTTAGGGATAACTCGACAATGATATATGGCCTACTAACCAGTTCCTTATGAAGAATCTGTATAACACATAGTTTTCAGATGGAAAATGGATTACATATTATTATTATTATTTTTAGATTACCAATAATTTTGTTAGAAAACCCAAGTCTACAATTACGGGGTTTATTTGTGTTGTTGTCATGACTTACGGTTGAAGTAAAGTTTTCGCCCTGTTTCGGGAGACTTTGAATCTATAAGGTCCAAGGGAATAAAACTGGTACGTGTGAATAAAGTGTGTTTTCATTTCATGCCTCAAGGATGTGTGGGTTAATTACATTTTTTTTTGCACATTTACATGCTAGAAAGATTAGCTGTACCTTGGAAGTGTTTTCTCGAATTAAATTTTCTCAGCCGTGGAAAAAAAAAAAAAAATGATCCCAACACTTTTCTCTGAGATAGAGATTTCCCCCAGAACAGCAGTATGGATGCAGCTTCCATTAAATATTGGTGGATCATTTTCTTCACGCTATGTTAAAAAGAGAGAGACACAGAGGGAGGGAGAGAGTGAAATCAGACTGCGGCAGACTGTCGTAGAGAGCAAGATGTACATGTTGAGTTCTACAGGTTAATGTCCCCCAGCTTACGGTGAGCTGTGATAATAGGAAAGAGCTGCACCCATTACATCTATTGTCGTAAGAGAGGCTGCACTGTGCTGAGCTGGCAGTGCTAGGTGTAGAGGATTACATTAATATAGGCCGCGATGCCTCTCCCAAGGTATTCACAACAATTTGCAATGTGTAGAGTTAGAGAGAGGAGGATGAAGAACCGTGTGTGGGAGAGGAGAAGGTGCTTGGGAGTCCAATCTCAGCGCAATGGCACAGTCCAGCTGGGTAATAATGACAGCTCCTGTGTGGGGCTAACATGTGCTAATCTGCGTCCTTTCTGATCCATTTGAGTTTAATCAGCCTGTGTCCAGTGCAGGGCCATTTGTCACTGCATTAACATGGGACTCGCTAATCAACTTGATGATAGACAGGCTGCCTTACTGGCCAGGACTGACCCATTATAATTATGTCATGTCAGTAGTACATCTGCTCTGCCCACTTCTGAACATACAAGTGCACCTAAAAAAAATTGGATATTGCTGAAGAGTTTATTTCTGTGATTCAATTAAAAGATTGAAACTCATATTTTAGAGGAGGGATTTCCTTTTATTTCAGCTTTCATTCACGTTTATGCCCTACAACTCAAAAACTGGTAGATTAGGACACCCGTTCAAATCCTAAATAACTCCAAAGAACCTCCTGGTTGACTACATTATTTATTTGAGTCACAAATCTTGTAGTATATAAAAAAATACTTAACATTGATAGTCTCAAACTTTACATTGCTAGTCTCTCCATTGGACAATGGATAATTGAATAAAAGTTTATATATATATATGCACCTGTCATATATATTAATTTTTTTTTATGGTTTACAAATTATGTTTTACAGATACAACTGTCCAAAGTTACACACAATGATGCTTCCACTGATTACAAATCCAGTAATTACATACGCACAGGTATTTTGAGACTACATCCTAAACGCCCCTATCCTGCATAGAGCAGGAAGAAAAACAACAACCATGAGGACTATAATGAGGATTAAGTTGTTAATATGCTGGCTCTGGTCTGAAAACTTCAAATGTGTAAGCTATGCTCCACCTTTAGCATCCACGTTAACTTCTGCAAACACCGAGTTCTTCTTTTTATGGCGGTTGGCAGAAAACTGAGAACGCTGACGCTACTGCGCCCTCTACTGCGCATGCGGGACACTTTAAGGTCGTTTGCCCATTCACACTGCAGAACACATACAGGTCGTATTTATTTGGAAGTGTGAATGACCATGGCAAAAAAAATCTAATTTGACAAAAAAATCGAAATTGGGTCACTTCAAGTTGCAGTGTGAATGTCATTAACACTGTAAAAGCTGTGTTAATGCCATTTTTTTGCATTCTGGAAAATCTAGGGGTTTTTCTGCAGCTTATTAAATTTACATTGAAGAAAATTAATATGTACATTTCTGTGTAAATGCGATTGCCGTAGTTGGTAAAGGTAAGTAGTGGAATGAATTCATTTTATCAGTAGTGTATGCTGCCATGTCCATCCAGAATGTCTCTGACCGGACTGCGAGTCAGAGTGACATGCTGCAGTGTTGTGTGATGTCAAATCTTGGTGCGTGTTGGTAGAAATGCTGTGCGAAGTATTCTCCCATTTCCCTGAATTTCTCTACATAAAGAGACAATTTAACTTCTGAAACCATATGTTTTGTCTGGGTTCAATTCCAAAAAGGCTTGGTCTTTTAACGAGACAATAAAGTGAGACGACCAAATCTCACTTTATTGTACTGAATTACATTATTTTTTATTCAAAGATCAAGATCAAGATTTTATTTTCACTCCTTCTAAGATAAGAAACGTGTTAAAGAGATGCAATCTGAAATTAAACATTAACACATTTAGCTTCTGGGATGACTTTTTATTTCCCTAGGGAAAAATATATCTTACCCCATTTTTTCTGAGCTTGGTGGTCCTTAAAAATATGCCAGTAAACCGAATAATGACATATTCAATTCAATTGTGAGCTTGGTGTACCCTAGAAATATGTCAGTGGACTGAATAATGACACATCCCAATACCTACGTACTGCTCCAATTATTTGCGGTGAGGTCAGTGGCCTGTTTGGGTCGCATTGTACAGCATGCACGCGTGACTGATCGGTAAGGACAATCTGGAATGTCTTCTGAGAAGAACTCACTGAAACACTCGAAGGGGTTGATGTGACATCATGAGAACGCACACAGCCATTTTGCTAGCAGCAGCTGGCTGCTGCAGCTAGAAACATGCTGACAGACACAGCCAGCGAGTCGATAAAACTGGTAGAGATACAAGCTGTCAAGCATAAACCATAAGCTGACACATGTTGAGTATCTCTTTGTGGCGTAGCTCTCTGTGTGAGGGAGGTTCCCCATAGAGATTTGCTCCACTTCTTCTGACTGTTTGCTACCTGACCTACTCCACAAAAATGTTACAGTCATTGCTAAGTGCTAATTAATTCCTGTGGCATTAATTAGCACTGGAATGTTGACGCAAGCAGACATTTTTATAGCTAGGTTTATAAAAGAAAAATTACAGGTGGAATAGTTTATATTGTTCATATTTTGCCTGTATGTATGTATGTATTTTCTAATGAAATTACTAAACTATAATCATATGGTTCTAATTTCCATTTTCAAGGCATGCTATTGTTTTATGCTAATACCATTTGCACCCCCCCCCAACATGTTCTTGCCTTTTTCCAATGGAATTACTCATGTGGAAACCCCTTCTACTACAACAGTGACTAACAGAGGAGGAAATTAATACGATTTCACATATGACTCACTTGTTACTCTTTTGATCGTAATGGAAGCAAATGTTTGTAAGAAGCTATGACAGTGTGTATAGCAATAAACTGAAAAAGCACACAACAGGATGGCTAATGAGGTAAATATCATGGCAATTATTTCCCACCATAATTTTGTCAACGCAAAGAATTGAAAAAGAAAACCTGCTCTGGCAGCTGGAGTATGAATACTTGCTGCTTTTGTATTACAACTTTAATTACATGTAGCTGTTTTTTTGCCGACTGAAAAGGTAAACAGAGCATGACTGAGTGTTTGTGCAAATACAAACAGAAACCAATTTGTCGTCTTGTTCTCATTTCATAAAACTTTGCATCAATACCGAGTTGAAATTACACCGTTTTAGCAATATCAGATGTCATTTTGCAGCTTAATGAATGGTGGTTCTAAGACTTGTCATATTGAATCAAATCAATTAGATCACGCAAGACAATTTGTCATTTTTAGTGCGGCTTATATAAAACAGTGGTCCATGGAAAAAGCTCCAACCTTATTACCTTATGTTGTAAAATTATCAAAGAAATTAGATTAAAAAAAGTAAACACTGCTTTTAAAAGATTAAGTAGCTTCAAGATAGTTTCTAGTGAAAGTTTATGAATGGTTTATAATTAATAACCTGCAGTATATAACTGCATAAATGTGAGTGACTTGAACCTCACAAGCATATGACCGTATTCATACCATTTCTAGCTCAGCTGAGTTGCCACTTTCACTCAGAGACAGTTTAGTCTAGAGCCTGAAAACGGCCAATCATGGTGTGTATTCTGATTTCTTAGACAAAAATTGTAGAAAATTCTTGAAAGACACATTAAAGTAATTTCTTAATTGGATAGCAATCGAGTTTTGATATACTTATGGTCTTTAAAAGATACTATAAAAGTACCATTATTGTTTTTTTCTTCTTCTGCTCCTAATCTGTCTCTGTTTTCTTGACTGCTACATTTACGGCTCCACCTTCTGGCTTGCAGGTTCATTGTCACTGTTGGCGCACACACAGCCTGGTAAAAACCAGCCTCTTGTACTGTGCTTCGCTTCGTCCAGAGGAACTGGGTTCTCGGCTATTGAGAAACGACTGCTTCCTGAAGGCATGGATTCTGTTGAGGTTTTAAATTTGACCCAATAGCTAATTGCTTTAGCCATCGCTAAAACTACAGGCAGTCTACAATTCTAAAACGGCACCAAAAATTGACGTTATAGTTCACAACTTGTCCTTCTGTTTGTTGATTGACTGTGCTGGGAAGCGAGATTTGAATCAAGTGGAAAAGCGTAGGAAGGCAATGGCAAAAATTCACCAAACTTTGAGCTACTCATGGACGTCCAGGGAGAGCTTGTGGGGATGTAATAATACACCCAACTCACAAGCTTGAGACAATACACGATTGATGAGAAACAGAGTGGAATTTTTTCTTTTGGAAGACTAAGAATCCTTTTGTAAAGCTTTCATAAATTAATCAGTCTAGAGTGTACCCTCTTGCTCCATGACTTATGACAACCTCGATGTGGTCATGTGAAAATAGATGGATTTCAAAAATCTCAATCTGTGATGATCAGTGATTAAGTAACAGTTGAAGAAGTGTTGCTAGCTAACTCTTTGCCTCTTACATAAGGATAAAACAACAGAATAACTTAAGAACAATTTCTTTTTCTTGTTTTTGCTTCAAGTCTCAAACACAAGTACAGAAAATTAAATTTTAAACAGACACTTTCTATTCTTACTCTTAAAGCTTAAATTTAAGTCTGCAGGTACATTTGAAAGCCAGCAATTACAGGGCATTGCGAGTGAGACAGACTTTGTCAATGTCACATGGTGTCTGGTTACATCACTACTTGGATGTGAAGGCTGAACTGCTTAGTCAGATTCTGTCATACGTAACATAGATGAAAATTTGGTATTGCCCAATTTTTACACGAATAAGTGCTAAAACATTTTTGTAGATTCCGGTGTCGCTATGAAGTGGAAAATGTGTTACTGTTCAAGCAGAAATCATGTGCTCTGTTCAGCCACACTGACAAGAACAATTACATGGCGGGTTGATCTTCAGACATAAAAACGTGTCATCCGTGTACAGCACACCACAAATCTGCCAAAACTTGATTGCACGGTCGCTATTTTTTGTCTCACTTAATCACAGACTCACTCAAGGACTTAATCATTCTCTCTTTTTTTTTCTCAGTGGTAATTCCCTGCATGTCCTCCCATCCACATTTACACTTCTTACTCCTTCTCTCTCCATGTGTTCTTCTTTACTTCTTTATTTCGCTCCGGGAGTGATTTCACTCTCATCAGCCTATACCTCTTAGCTTTTTCCTTTCATTCACTATTTGATCACATACATTTTCTAAGTTATTCCTCTTCTCTTGACTTGTTTCCTACTATCCTGTTTCACTTTGTCTCTTGCTCTTTCCTGCATGCTTTTGCCTTTCATATCCTTGCCGGCTCCTCACTTCTCTTATCCTACAGAGATACTCTACTTCTCTTCTCTTTAATGATACACTCTAGAGCTTACTTTTTCTATTCCTCTCTCTCCTTCCCTTCTGTATTTTTCTATCAGCTGCACGTCTATTATTCTTCCTCCCGCTTCATCTCTCTGCACCCCCGGTTTCGTATATTTCTCAGTGTCTTTCCGTCTTCTCCTTTCTGTTCACTCTGAGCAATAGCTCTATTGATTCTCTCTGATTATTTGGCCCAAGGACGACCACGGGGCAGAACACCTCTTTAACTTATCAGTCTGTTTGTGTGTGCGGTACACACTCGGGTGTCACCGGGGAATCTGTTGCCTATGCAAAAGTAAAAAAAAAATAAAAAATAAAAACTTAATGCAGCTGTATGTAAATTTGTTCACATTTTGTCACCTTACAACCACAAACAGCAGTGTAGTTTATTAGTATGTAACATCACAAACCAACACAAAGTATAGCAAAGTAAAACAGCATATTTTATGACGCAATCAGTACGAAAAATATGCCTAAATCCGTTCTTAAAGGAACTGATTTCCCTTAAAAAAATACACTCAGACCCCGTTATCTCCTCACGTAGGTGCAAAAGTGTGCACAGCATTGATGCAGACAAGCAGGCATCTTGTCCTTCCCCTCGTGGAAAACAGGGTGACCTGAACTGTCATGAAGTTTACAACTTAACCCATATGTCTGGACAAGACCATTTGCGACTCTTTTCAGTAAAGTTCTGTTCTGAGGTATTTTGTCTACGAGGTAGAAAAAGCTGAAGGATTTTTACAAACCCTGCAAAGCCTTTTAAAGATTGTCAATCTGATGTTTGAGAACGATTTAAAAACATTAGAAAAACTCGTCTGCAACAGTGGGGTAATAAACATGTGTAACCTAGCGTGATCTAAACATTTACAACTTATGAATAGCAAAACTGACACAAGGACACATCCAGCAGCAGACAGCTCTGCCGAGTACAAAGTGGTGACAAGTCAACCCCGCCATCCCCCACCCCCAATCCATTATGTCTAACTGTTATTAAATTAGCTCCTGGTGAGGCGACTAATAAAAAGAGTAAACAGTAAGCAGTTGTCTAAGACTTGAAGTTGACAATTTCAACAGAAACCAGTCAGAACCAGTAGCAATCGGCAAAAAAAACATTGTACAAAATCAAGAGCCAAAGAAGCAGAACGGAGCTGCTGCTATTTTATATGCTTGTTTACCTTGTGAAAAAATAAAGCAACTTAATATGGACCACATTATTGTTCACACTGTAAAAATATTTGTTTTCCTATAACTAAAACCATAAACCATAACTTTCATAAAGGATATAAACCCTTGATATAAATGTTACCTTTATCTTCTTTCTATTGAGGGAAAAAAAAATCCCTTAAAGATTTTATTAAAAAGTCAATTTTGCCCCAGTGAAAATATTTTCACATGGTCATCATATTTTTCTGGTCTCTATTACAACAGAACCTTATGCTTCCTAGAAAAAAAAAAGTTGCCACAATATCAAAAATGATATGCAATCTCTTTTCTAAGTATAATTTTAAAGTTTGACATTTCTCCATGCTCCGGCTGCAGAAACGGTCAACGAGTCCGTTTCTGATTTGAGTTTTCCCGTTAATGACAGATGTATCTGGTCTCTCTGGAAGGATGACAAAAAGACATACATTGTTAAAAAAAATCAAACTAGATTTTCACTATGTATACAGGAAAACAAGTATTTATTTATATATTTATATATCCTCATCACCATGTTGTTGGGATGCTGAGACAGGAAAGCTAATGAGCATTGATGGTGGAGATGGATGAACTTAATGCAGAGTAATCCTGAAAGAAAAACTCTACTTTCAATTGACCTTTTCAGATAATGTCCCAATAAATTACAGTTTGAGGTTTGGGGTTATGATGTGACAAAATCTAAAAAAAAAAAAAAAAAAAGAAAATGTTGTGGGTTTGAATACAAGGCACTGTACTCTTCCTCTCTCTTTCCCACAGTGTGGTTTATTTTTGACGAACATGTTTTTATTCTCTATGTTTTTTTTTATTTTTATATCATTGTGGCGCTACAAGTCTCCTACCATTCTCATGGCCAAACATTAAGAGCCTCCTCTCCACCCAACTTCTCAAAATCTTGGACAGCCGTCTGCACAGTTTGCTTGCACAACAGGTGGATGGCACAGATGCTGAGGCTTCCTAAAAAAAAAAAGAAAAATCACCAGATTGTGTGCAAACGCTCAGCGTTCAAAAGAACCACACGGTTAAACACATGCAGGGACCCACATCATTACACACACGCACATGCCCACGCACGGCTACACACACACACATGCCAAGGCTAGGTACAAATTCAGGAGTTATATGCAAACCTAGATCAGAAAAGGTAAAGAATAAACAATAAAACAAGCACAGTCTGCAAACCCACTTTTCCCTCTTAGTGTACATTTAAGTTCCCTGACATTTTGAGCTGCACAGCAGCTTTTTATTCAATTCATTGAAAATGAACTCCCCCCCTGTTGTGCCTGTTGTAGAAAATCTGCCTTGCACGCAGCTATCCTGCATTAGTGCTGCAGGAGTTCTACAAGGAAGCAATTTGTTTTGGTTACAGGATTCCAAGTAAGTCTTGCAATGGTGCAGAAATTATGTAAAATGTGTTTTCTCCACTTCGTCTTTATTTCTTATCATGGGATGCATTTAATTTGCTTGCATAATGTTGAGCCGTCAGTTATTCACAGACTCCCAGAGCCAGATAAACAGCCAAAACATTTGTCAAGTAAGCAAGAAAACACTTTGTTGCGGAAAATTGAGACCATTAAAAATAAAGGAAATGCTAAAAAAGTTAATCTGAGAAATGATTTACTTGTTAGTTGAAACTGATTGTTCTTTAATAAGCCATCACAATATCTCTCTCTCTCTTTCTTTTTTACTTTTACCTTAAACTTATTTTATTAAGACTTGCATAGAAATGTTAAATTATTGATCCTTATTGAAGAATATAGTCTGAATTTGCCACCCAGACTCAGTTTCTTTTACTATTACTATTGCTTAACACATCATAGAGTCATGAGTATAGCTCTAACTTTGGATGGATGGCGGGGAGGGGAGATGGACAAGAATACGGCTGGAGATTTTGGATTGAGCATTGCTGCAACCATGTTGCATCAATGTTTTCTGTTCCAGAATAACTACAAAATTCAGAAACCTGACTGTCCCTCTTTGAAACCCAGTGGCTGGGTTCACGGAGAGTCCAAAAGCAGTGCCTTTTTTTTAACTGTTGTTAAAAAAACAATTTGGACAACCGTGTCAGTGCAAGTTTAAGGTCCAAATAGGTTCTAGAAAACTTGGCTTCCTCCAGCTACTACTTCCCCTTCTTCTCAACTGTCTTAAAGGAAACACATCTAGAATGTAGCACTAGGGATTAAAATCTCCATCTTCGGGACTGGTATTCTTGTGATAAATATGAGGTTTTCACTTTTTAATAACCATAATCTGGGTCAGTGTATTTTTTTTTAACCTTCCATTGATGGTATGTAGATTACATTCAGTCTTATTTTAGTACCAGATAATCAATAGGGAGTGGATGTCAAGTAATTTAGGCTTTTTATTTTCCTGTTTGTTTGTTTCTGTATAATAAATAATCATTGGATTTTGTATAAAAGGGAAACGCAAAGAAGGCTTCATCCTTTTAGGCTGATTGTTGATAAGCCTCGCTGACTGTTTGGTTTATGGACATTAAAGTCCTCTGGAGCCGTCACTGCAGAGATAAAGATTAAATGTAACACAAATTGACCAATTTAAGATTTGCACACACAATTTAATTTATTCCATAATGCAATGATGCTCATATATGCAAAAACACTGATCTGCAACTAGCAACATTCACAAAAGTCACCAAGCACTGTAAAAAAACAAACAAAAAGAAATCTTTAGTGTTTTTGTTTGTTTTTTGTTTATACTAAAGAAATCTTTAGTATTTAGAACATTTGAAGAACATTTGGAGAAACGTAATGCCATTCCCAAACTTTCTGTGGGACGTATTCACTGGTTTGAAAGCGTACAATGCTTGTAAGGTAAAGCATAATGCCAGAGTGAACACTTTTTTTTCATAATGCTGCTATTACAAGTGAATCTAATTAATTCAAACATCATATTCAACACTAAAATAATGAGGATATGTGACATAAAAAGAGGTGTGGATACCCTAGCTGGTGGTCTGGAGCTTAAAATCATTTTTGACAGCTGAAGAGTTCACAGCTACGCCTGCAGCCACTTTATGTCTTTTTAGAAAACCATGAGACCCATTAGCTCATAAATAATTCAGTTGCTCATTATTCAGGCCAACTCTGAGGACAAAATATGAAAGCTTGAGGAGTTTTGAAGTAAAAAAAAAAAATCTCTTCTGAAGGCGTGTATGTGGAGGAGTGTGTATGTGGCGATATACGTTTGCGGTGAATCACATTAATTCTTCTGGCAGAAGGTAATCTTTGTTTCCTTTTTTTTCTAATTTCACATTGAAGTCCATTTCCTTCAAGCTATTCCAAAGTGTGTGAGTCTCTATGTGTCTTTTGTGATGAGGGATATAGTCAAATGTTCCATTATTAGCTTTTCTTTGTTATTGTGTTGCTTAAAGCTTACCGTGCGTAGCTCAAGCCACGTTTAATTTGTAACCTCTCCTGAGATACGGTGTTGCATAATTGCTCTGAACTGCAGGCGGTTCGGCTATTTTTCCTGGATAACATAACGTGGTGCGGCATCTGATGGAGTTCCCACAGAGCGAGGAGGGGCGGAGGGTGAGGGAACTGGAGCTGCCCAGAAAGTAAGGGAGCGAGCAAAAACAGAAGACAAGGACAGAGAAGGTGCAATAAATGGGATATCCTCAATCTCGACTTTGCTCATGCTGTGGTTGGCACAGGCCACACACACACACACATACACCCACAATCTGCTCGCTCCTTTTTCTGCATGTTCTTGAAATTGTTCCGACCCCACATCCTCAGTCCAACATGAGACCTCGCATGCAACTGTGCAAATACATTCATGCATCTGTGCTCTGTACTGTTCCATCCAATTACTGTACCTGGCCAATAAAGCAAAGTGAAATGATGCATAAATTCTTGTCAGTAGTAACAGTGTGTCCCATGAAGGTCAGAGTGGTGTACCTGCAGTTTGACAGATTCCTGCTTTCTCTGTCTACATCTGTGAACAGCCCGTTTCTCCATCTTTGTCTTCCTTACTTTTCTCTACAGTGATGCTTTTGTATTACATTGTGCAGATTTCATTTGAGTATTTTATTATTTTTAGAATTTCTTATTTCTTCTCCTCGTTTGGTTGCTGTCATCTGAAAGCCTATGATAGACAACTTTGTATATTTACTAAAAAAAATGCATAACTAAAATACCAAAGTTCCAAAAGATGCTAAAATACCTGGGGAATTTACTAAAAATGTCATTTAGCAGCACACAGAAAGGAAGGATACATTTTGTTTTAGAATTCTTGTAATTTAAAAAAAAATTAAGGATATTAAACTGAGTTCATATAGTAAATCATAAGAATTCAGATTTATTACAATGACAACCTCTTTATGATGTTCTTAACAAACCAAAAATTAAAAAGTATTCGAGGAACTGTTGCTTTTTTCTGTTTCTTTCTCTATTTTTACCATAAAGGCAGCAAAAAAAATCAGTCTTTAAAAAAGATGAGTGAGTAAAGTTATTGTGAGCTGCTTTGGGATATTACCTACTGTACTGCCTAATGTAGCTGGTGTCCTGAAGTAGCCTATTTAAGTAAGTTATTATGTGATGATTTTGTGTATGTGGGGGTGTGTGAGTGTGTGTCCTCAATATTCCAGAAATCCCATATGTAGAAACTGGTCACCTCAATGTGCCAGGGTTACAGAAAATAATATCTCAAGAAGACATCCTAAATGGGTGATTGACTTCTAATAAAACAGGAATCTGTGTACCTGCCTTGAAAACATCTGGATTATTTGTATGGGTGCATGAATGTTTTTTTTTCTTTCTGTGTGCTTAGAGTTGTTGTCAGCATGTGGAGAAGGTGTGTACATTTGAATTTGTCACCTCGAGGTGCAAAGTTGTTAGAATGCTGAGAAGGGAAGAAACATTGCAGCACTTTGGGCCCAAACTCAGCAATGGGCTGGTAGCCTTTATTACCTGCAGGCCTCAGTGGTCGCAGGTAGCAAGACACCAGGCACCCCCCCCCCCTCCAGAAATAACCAAACGCAGATGTAGGTCAGCTGCAACGCATGGGAGCAGCAGCACAGGTTTCTTAATTGCCTGTAAAAAAAAACCCAGCAGAAATAACAAACAGCACAGAGGAGAAACCCCCCAGAGCCTCCAAACAGCTCGGCTAGGTGGCTGGAACTCAGAACGACCGATGGGGGGGCAAAGTGCCATGCCATCTGGCAAGACAGCTCCAGAGAAACCAAGAGGAAGGGAGTTTAACCAGAGCCAAGATCAGTGTTCTGGTTGCCCACAGCTTTCCTAAAACTCCCCCAGAGAACCCACCATGTTATAACATTACACCAGTCATCCTAAACCCCTAGGTTCAAGGGGGGCATATGATATGGTTTTTTTAAGAAGATTAGCTGTAGCTATTAGCTACACGTGTAAGAAATAAGGCTCTCACCACATCTGCACCTAAAGAGGCACAGTCACATACAAAGAAACACGAAATATGTCCAAACGTCCCGAAACCAATCCATGACTGCACACACCAGAATGGAGAAGCTCAGAAACTATGGAGAGAACCTGAATGAAAAACCTTTTGGCAGCTTAGACAACCACAGCAATTAAATTCCTACAACAATCCCATCCTTACCTGCCTGAGAGATACTTTGCTAGTACTGCATCGACTTTGGGTTATGAGCAACTTAGTCACAGTTGCTGCCACTGCTTGTTACTGTTACTGATGCTGAATAACTGATATTAGCCTTTTTATGAAAACAAACAACAAAAGTTTATTTCTGGTGATACTGAGAAAGTGTCTCGCTGTTGTCTCCATTCACCATTACAACTACAGAATGGACATATTAAGATGTCGCCATATTTATTTTACTACTGTTCTTTCGATTTTTAGCGGTCAAAAATACAGGTTACTTTCAGACACTAATATTATTTCCACAATGTCACAACTTAAAAAGAATTGATTAAATTATTGTATTCATATTAAATCAAATAAAATTTATTTTGAGTTTTGGTTTTGATACCTGTTGCATAATTACGTCTAATCGTAAATCCCACTTAGACCAAGCTTGGCCTAAACATAGACAACATATCTCTCCTTACATTAAGATTATGCATAGACTCAATATTTAGGCAGGAAACTAAGGTCCATGTGTTGCTTATAAGGATGACACACTTTCTGGTCTTTATTCAGTGTTCAGTTGAACAACCCAGCTTAGTCTACAGCAATAACCCATCTGTCTTTTTGAGTGCACTAGAAAATGCCCAGCACACAATAAAGTATGTTTGTCAAACACACACAGCTACATGTAAGTTTTAGAAATGTATCACATTCACATGTGAAAATGTTTTTCCTTTTTTTTTCTTCACCAAAGCACAGTTTTAGTTAACAGATCCGAAGGCAATTGAAAAAGCGTTTGATTATTTTTTTTTTTTTGCTTTCTCTTTACCCCTACTTGTCTCGATGCTTCTTCTGCTTCCCTTGTTTCTTCTTAACTCTCATTGATCCGTGACAAACGCCTTCATCACTGTCGCCTCCATTATTGTTAATTGTTCGTTCGCTCTCATTCCCTTTTTTTCTGTCACTTTCCGATCGCTTAGAAAGTCACTTGCTCTGCATGCCGATCAACAGGCAGCAGGCCTCCTCCCCCGTGATGAAACAGACGTACACAAACATATTTGAGCAGAAGATTCAAAAGGCCCCTCTTTTCCTCTAATCCCCTCGTCACTGCACAGCCTCTCCCCCACCTCCTCATTATGCCATTTCTCAGCATTTGCCATGTATGTGTACGATCTAAGGACACTCTGTGTGTATCTATCAGACAGAGAGCTAATTGAGGTCATTGGTGGTGCACATGCTGAAAGCAGGGACACAGGAAAAAAAAAAAAAATCCCACAGCTTTGAGCCATCTCTCTGCTCAGCATTCTGCCAAAAAAAAAACAACCTCTCCTCTTTTTCTCATCAAAGAGTACCAGCACACAAACCAACCCTCTGATGCACACGCATAAAGTCACATGCATTTAATTTGTAAGCAAACAGAGGGCTTTAATCCTCGGATTTGTGAGATGGTTGAACGTTTATGTTTTCAGCGCGCTGTGTGTGGAAGTGTGCGACTTTCACTGTAAATAAACATGACTGTTTGTAAGGCAGCTCCTATGAGGTATGGACCGAAATGAAAATAAACGACTAGAATGCCACATCTTCTCTTCTCTCAACCCGAGGGCGTCTCTGTCCTTCTGCTGGTGTCAATAACCGCCAAAGCTCACACACATGCAACAGATCCAATAAGACTCCCACCCTCCCATGCCCCCAAATCCCCCGATGCCTTCTGGCGCCGCTGATGGTGACTGATACGCCGAAAGGTGAGGGAATAATCCGAAATGTCAGAGTTCATTTAAAGACCAGTGGTTTCATCCAACCTTAAAAGGTGTAGAAATCTCCCGGGAATTTCTAGGGATAAGCTCTGTGCTCCGAAACTAGCATTTCATACACTTTGAAACAAGACAGCAGACGCTCACAAGTCCTCTGTTAAAGCAGTAGCTGAATGTTAAAGCAGGGAAACGACAACATGTCACTCTTGAATTGAACCAACACCCCTGGGTGCTGGTCCCATTTCATCCCATTAACTTGTTTACCTCTGAGACATATATATGTATAGCCAAACCTTCAAATCAGAAGCCTCCCAAATAGTTTGTTTTCCTTTATTGCATAATGAAAGAAACACTTGCAGGAGAAACATAATTCAACATCTAGCCACTTTACTGTTGCTTTCTTCATCACTTAGATGTGACTCCTTATTGCAAATAAAATCAAGAACATATTGCTACCTGTGCTTGCTTGCTGAAAGTTAAACAAACTTGCAGGGAAAACGCGAGTTAGTTGCATTTTGCTAACAAAGAAAATCTAACAGATTTAGAATACTAGAGATTTTGTTGTGACATAAGCATGTTTTAATAGGATTACCTACATTTTGAACCTATCTGTGTCATGGAGGCAGGTTGAGAGCTGCTTTATTTTAAATTATTATTCGTACAACTCCCAGTTATTCTAATAATCTGTCAATATCAGTCAAAAATCTGCCCTGAAGGAAGAATCTTTCTCCTATCCCAGCGAATGATTAAATCACATTTAAAGGACCGAAGGCATGATTTAATTAACGATCAACATAAATGAACATAATGAAGGATAATATTCATCTTAGGTAAGTTTCATATTATTTTAAAATAAAAATAAACTAAATATAACATGAACACTAATACAATACTACAGAGAAAGGATGGAAAATAATTTTCACAAGAAATGAATCTTCAAAAAGTATCTAAGCTGATTAAAGGCTTAACTTTTTTTTTCCTTGTGTCTATTTATGCATTTATATAATCCTTCTATCATAGTCGTTACTTGGTTAAAAATCATGCAAATGGACATAATTCCTCATTGTGTCAGGTAGACATTCTTAAAAGCATTCATGCCTCTCTCTGCCTTTTGTCTGAACACAAAAAGCAGAAGCAGACTAGTTGAGACGAAATGTCAAGATTGCTGTCTGAGAGCATTTCTGCATAAAACATGACAATAAGTTTCTGACCAATCACACAACACTGCGCACAGAGCTCTATTGAAGTGGTTCGACCTGGGCCTGTTGTTGAGATGAGGTGGCAAATGGCTCTCTGCGAAACAAAATGATAATTTTCATCATACATCTACGTCAATGAGAGCCGATATCGGCATTTCTCATGCAGTGTCCAGAAGCCTTCAGCCTAACTAGCATTGTTCTGGCTTGACAATGATTCTGTGACAAACATTTTGGTTTATCTGACCTAGATGTAGTTGTGGTCTCATGTTTGGGAACCTCTGTGCCTCATCTTTGCTTTTTACAGATAGAAAGTAACTAAGTAAGTGACTTTATTTCTAAAGACCTTTTCACAGAGACAATGTCCATTGGCTTCAGATCACGACCTCTTGCTATCACTGAAGTGGTTCTCAGTTGGGTATGAGGTGGCTGTGATGATACTCAGCTCCTCTAAGTCTAACGCTATGGTTCTTGACAGAAAAGGCATTACCCCCCCCCCCCCCATTGGGTTGGGGTTTGGCCTTTGCCTCTAGCAGAGGAGTTTAAGCATCTTGGTGTCTTGTTCACGAGTGATGGTGGGATGGAAAAGGAGATGCACAGATGGATTTGGGCTTCGTCTGCCGTAGAGTGGATGCTACTCTGTTCTGTTGTGGTGAAGAAAAGCTTGAGATAAGGAGCACATCTCTTGATTTGCTGGCCAATCTACATTCTGTCCCTCACTTATGGTCATGAGACATGGAACCTGACAGAAAGAAGAAGAATCAGGATACAAGCGGCCAAAATGGTCCTCATCTGGAGGATGGCTTGACTTAATGAGTAGTGCTGTCATTTGTGGGGGAGCTCAAAGTAAATCCATTGCTTCTCTGCATCAAAGCAAGTCAGTTGAGGTGGTTCTGCCATCAGAAGTTATTCTGTGGGTGCCTACTGTTGGAAGTTTTCTCGATATGTCCCACTGGGAGAAGACTCTGGAGAAGAGCCAGAATTCACTGGACGGGTAATATACCTGAGAACTCCTTGGTTTCCCCAAGAATGAGCCTGGAGGGTGTTGCCATGGAGAGGAATAGCCCAGTTTCCCTCCAGGACATGCATTCCCCCTCCGACCCAGTAATGGATAAGCAAAAGACAACAGAGGGACGGCTGGATGAAAGGATGCAGTTTATCTTTTTGAGTTTGTAATATTTCCTACTGAACTGAAGCTTTGAAATGATCCTTCTCTTGAACTTCCCGGAGGAGGCGTCTGTCAAAGGAGAAAAGGTAATGTAATGTCTCAAAGAGGGCGAGAGTCAGTTACACAAAGAAAATGAGATCCAACACTAAAAAAAATAGAGTATGAAATAACACAGTGAAGGCAGCAAAGAAAAAGTCCCTTTTTGCAGAACTATTTCTGAGGGTACACCATACACAGTTCATGTAATAAAAAATACAACAAGAGGTGCTTGGAAAGTACACAAAAACAACTAACACCTTTAATACGAATCAGGCTACACACAACATGAAGAGAGAGCTTTACACCACATGTTTGTCAGACTATCTGATCATCACAACTACTTGAGTGATTTGGGCCGGCTTATTATTTCTGACTGGTCTGCAGAAGTCAATCCACAGATTGGGATTGGGGATGAGCTGCCTGGTGTCTTGCAGACAGACGAAATCAATAAGCTTTGTCTTTTGTATCCATGAGTTGTTGATGTTAGTTTCAGAACCTACGCATCAGACAATACAGTTGGTAAGCATGGTGTCTTTGCCAGTAATGCCCAAAATGGGCAGGTACACTGATCAGATTGGGTACGAAGCTAATAAAACATGTACTAAAGCAGAGCTATTGAATATAATTTACTGCTTCTCTTTAGCTATTTCTCTATCATAATCACTCTGACACACTTAAAGACTTTACTGTTACACATTACATAACTATACACCCATGATTAACTAATATAACTCCAATGTTTCATTTTTAAACGAGAAGGCAGATAAAAACACAACTTTTTAAGTGGTGGAATACATTTTTCACAATTTTCTCTAAAGCAACTGGAATGCTGCTTGATCAAAATCAGCTTGTTCAGCCAACTTGAAATGACTTGTTTCATTTCGGTGTTGGCTCCTTTCACCAAATGTCGTTTGCTTACTTCACAAAAAAACCAAAACGTATAAAGAGATAGACGACACATGCCCGTAAGACAGGTGTTCAGCTAATTATCCAATTTATATCGAAGTCGGTGAAAAAGAGGTTTGGAAAATTGAGGCTGTAACTCCTAAAGCCTCTGAAGTGGGTGAAAACACCTACTGGGAAGGATGCATAATTTACATTTGCTGATTCAGTTAATTTCCCCCAAAGGATGCTTTAATTTAGCAGACTGATCTCTCCATCCAATTTGGTATGCATCATATACCGCCAGTTTTTATTTGTTTAGTTTTATTCAACCTTTATTTACAAGGAGCTCCTTTGAGATTAGTATCTATTAGAATGGAGATCTAGTTAAAATTGACATTAAGCATGACATAATATGTGTCAACAAATAATAGGGTCCAGCTTATAGCTGTTTCACTCTTAAGACGCTGAAGTCTTTGAGAGCTTTAAAGCCTCAAAGAGAGACAATCATTAAGCTGTGAAGATTGTTCTGTGATCAAAGTACAAATGTTAAGATTGTGCTCAAAAGAAAAGCCATTTCGAGGACCACACATCACAAGAGTTTTAAAGTAGTAACAACATACTAAAATAAGATGGGAGTTTATTCAGTGTAGCGTTGTATATTAGCAAAAACATCCGTGCTGCTGTTTTGGCTTTACAAAGACAATTAAGTCAGATTTTAAAGTACACAGTTGTGTGATCTGTACAAAAAAGGTGTCATAAAACATAAAACGAAACTAAATAGCAGAATAATATAATGCCCCCATAGTCGAGAATATTTATTGGATCTTTTTGGATAAATGAAGACAGGCCCTCTTTAAAAAAAAAAAGAAAAAGGAAAATCCATTCTCTAATGCTCAAAGTGAACTCTAGAGGCTAACTGAGTAGAGCATGGTGGTGTTTGCATAAAGGTGTACTGAAGTTGTACACACAGTATTCTTTGGAATGATATTAATTAAAATTGACTCCATTTTTAAATCTTGGAAAAGTGAGACTCATTTCCATCCTCGAGAACACAATGTCTAATAAAAACAGTAACCACAAACCAACACCAGTTAGACTGTTTAGCAACATTTTATGATCAGCAGAATCAATAAGACTCTTGACCACAAGTCACTTGGTTCATTAAGGCTAAGTTGAGAGTGTTGGGTAAACATTGAATCACCATTCTTCTTCAAATATCTCAACAATTTAAACCCAAAATCCATACATAATAAGTTGCACAGCTTTTCCTGTTTGGTTGACTTGAGGTTCGCAACTCACAATAGTTACATCTCTTTTTCCAGGACAGAAGCTAGTTTTTCAAAGAGATTAGACTCCCTATTACCAACAGAGACTATTCTGGTAGGTCACACATTCACTTCCACAGAGTTCACCCTCAAAGAAATGCCCACTCCATCATGTTTTTGTATTGTCAGGAAGCACACGCACGATTTTTTTCCTTGTAAGCCCATCAAAAAGGGTATCTTCTTATCAAGAAAGTATCCTCTGTACACCTACAGTAGATCAGATGGTGCACAACCATATCACACGTCGCCATCTGTACTTGGTACTCATTTCCTGTTTTGAGGAGAAGAGTGGCTACAAAGGCTTATGTGTTGTAAAAGTTGTTTCAGAACTCAAAAGTGCTTTGATATTTCCTCTGTAGGTTTCGTGGTTCTAACATATATCTGCCTTTAAGAAATATCACATCAGAAAATTTGAGTGAATTTAAAATGATTTAAAGCAAAAACAAAAAGGCATATAGAGGTTATTTGTCTTTGTCCTTCTCAAGAAAGCTATTAGGCATGCATACTGAAAGCGTTGGACTCAATTCAAAGGACAAAGCAACACTAAACCGTGCTCAGGACCTGTGTGACCTCTGAGCAAACCCATCATCTGCAGAATGTGCACAGAATGCTGCTAAAAGCATCACGTTTGAAAGAGGAGAAAACTTTTCATTTATTTATTTATCTTCTTTAAAAATGCCATTAATATTTACATATGTATAAATATATATTTTCCATTGGCTGGAAATTTAAGTGGTAACATTTTTGAAACTAATTTTAGATGCTTCGTTGTGACCCATGGCAAAAAGGGAAAAAAAGAACAGTGTCAACTTGCAGAAGTTGATACTGTTAGTGACGCATCATCTCCATTGGCTGTTCAATAACTTCATTGATTACCTGCCAGTCAGCAGTTGATGCACAGGGTGAGAGGGTGAGAGGGTGAGATGGTGCAAGCGACCCAGAGGAGAAATAATATTGCTAACTGCTATTGCTGCTGGGACAATGTGCCACCTAGTACAATGACAACCATTCATCATATAAGCGAGTTGTTAATTATAACCATTCATTACTGAGCTCTAGAGTGTCAACTAATGAATATAGATCACCTACTAAACGTTAAGACGCGCTTGATTACTTCTGAGATCAATAACACAAGCTTTAGATGCCGTGACCTACTGTTTACTCAAGGTCAGCATTTCGTAAAGAGACGAAATTCACCGTTTTTGACTTCAGTCAGTCCTATAATAATCCACGTGTCATGTTCACTGCTGACGTGCCACAGCCAGTATCAATAAAAAAAAAAAAATCGATTTCTAGGCATCAAGCCAGTTGGAAGATGGTTATGATGCGTCTCTACTATCACACTGGGACGCAGAGTAATGACCTGCTGGGTGTGTTTGTTTCATAAAGTAAACAAAGCTGTCTATTGATCCACTCATGCGAAGTCTCTCAGATAGACAGATGAGCAGGGGAGATGAGGAGAAAGAGAGAGGTGGGGAGGGGTCTCCAAAACCAGGATCTAATGAGAAACGTGATTGGGAGTTAGTAAATCTAATTTAGAGATTCCACTCGACAACGAAAACTCGATTTGTCATCTCGAAAGGAATGTGTCGAGGTGAATATTGTAACTGAATAAAAGATGGATTTGTAGATAACCCGAAGTTCTGCTTATTTCATTTGAGAGGATTCATCCTCGCCGGTCACAATTCACAGCAGGATTTAAAGGGAATCGATGATGCCACGGAGAAAATTCTGACATCAAAGGCAGAAATTCCCCAAACTGCCAGGCCTATAACGTTGATATCCAGTTATTATTCAGTTTCTGTGAGAAAATTAATAGTTCCGAGCACATTAACGGAGAGGATCCTATTTTCATCTCTCATCCGATGCTACGTGTTGCTTAAATTGCTGCTGTCCCAAATGCATGACCACTCCGTCATCAAAATAAGTAAATTGAACTCTTTTGGAAAGAGAGTTTTTTTTTTTGAGTCTTAAGCTGAACTCACACAGTAAATAATTTGAAAATAGAGGAACAAGATTCACAAGGGTGAAGTAATAACTTTTACACAACATCTGATTACCCTGAAATACAATAAGAGTAAAACTCTAAATCTTCTAAAAGCCGTGTAATGTCTGTACAGCCTCTCTTCTCTGCTGCTTTCAATTTGATTACGAAGGTCTCCTTTCTTTCTCTCTTCTCTGTTGTTTTTCTTTTTTTTTCTGTAGCACTGCAATTCACTTCCATATATTTTATCCAATCTGCCTCAGTTAGTCCAACTTACTGCATGTTAAAGGCTGCAGCCTTAGAGGGCGTCGTTCAGCTGTAAGACAGGAAGAGAGGTGAGTGTGTACTTAGGACTGGTGAAAAGCTTCAGAATTCAAATGATGTAAAACTAAAGCTCCCTGCTTTACATATTTTTTAAAGAGAAGCATATAAGTATACTGGTTACACAAAATGAGAAAAAACAAATCCTAAAAAAAATAAAATCTTTGTAAGATTTTACACTTGAAAACTGAATTTTGGAGGGTACTAAATAGCACTAAATTGTTTAAACATAATGTTCAATGATGCAACTTTGTTTTTGCATATCCCACACCCATCACATTAATAAGTATTTAACTGAAGATGTTTGTTTAGATGTTAATTGTGTGGGTATGTGGGTTGTTTTTAGAACATATCACCTTAGTGAATGTAATAATTGCCAGACAAGGTATGGCTGAGAAAGGTTGTGCTGCAGCAACAGTTAAGGTTCGTATAGAGAATTTGTATACGCTTTAGCGAGTATTTGAAAAGATTTAAAAGGTTTGCACATACTTTAGTAACATTTGAGTCCTTAATACCAACTTTGCTTTCTGTTTTGGTTTTCTTTGTAACATGGCAGGACAAGTTAGGAAAGAAAAAGGATCCTGAAAGTTGGAATTATTTATTATTATTAGAGTTATTAGTTCAAATTTATAGATAAAAAATCTCCAAATGTATGATTTCTGCTCAAAAATAAAGCCTGGTTGTTTTACTCAAATATACTGTATATTTTAGGTTAGAACTTTTCTTTCTAATATTGATACCTACAATATACTTTACAACAGTCAGCAGTCAGACATTTCTCCATTATGAAATAGCCATACAAAAAATACAAATAAACACTTTCTTGGTCCTTTTTGGGAATAAACCAGTACTTACTTCAAATGTTTCTCACACGATACCACTTAGATTGCACTAAATCGTTCGTCACAATGTGACGTCCGTTTCCCTGGTAACAGCAGCTCCAGTCAATATCAGTGACGGCTAGTTTAACGTCAGCACTGTCACTAAACTGGATGCAAATTTAATTTTCAGTCTTACAAAACTTTTTCAGTAGGAACACAAAACGTTACTATGTTTTTGATATAGTAACTTCTAATATAACCTACATGAACACATTATCCTAAACACCCATCTTTGCCTCACAAGACAAACCAGAATTTCATCACATTGAATCAAAATGTACTCAAAAGAATTTGATAGGATTTGTTACCGAAACAAATCTACTCGTTTAACTGACTTGTAGCTGACACCCTCCAGAATTAATTTTTACCGAGTAAATGTTACGCAAGCTGACTTATTTTTACACTCATGCAAATGTTTCAAACTGAACTGGCAGGCAAGGAGATGTGCTTTGCAGCAAATGCCAAAGGAGAGTAAAGCAGATTGAAATTCAATTTAGTAGATCAGAGCAAAATAGAACAAAACAGAGAGCAGCTTTGTGTCTTCTGTGCTTTGAAGAAACATTTACTGTACTTGCAGCTTCCATCACAGGCCGATTATGTAGCAACTGCAGCCTTCACAGTCTATTACTTTACATCAATTATCATAATACTGAAGCTGAAAATGTCCACCGGTTTTTATTTGAAGAGAAAAATGGACTGTACCTAATGACTGTATACACAACAGGCGGCAAACAAATGCACATCGAATAAAAGAAATAATGAGACTGGACCTGCTGAGTGACCCAACTGTTGCTCTAAAGAAAGCTTTTGCTTGAGACATTTTACTGAAGTGCACACTGTACTTGTTTATCCTGTACAAAATAAGTTTATCTTTTGTCTTTTTTTTTTCAAACAAACTTTTTTTTTCTAGTGAGGGATTAAGATAACCAACACTGCCATTGCCCTTTTCAAACTTTTTGTCCAACTTAGTTTTTTTTCCAGAACTCTGCAGAGGAAATAAAATGTGATTTAAAAAAAAAAAACAGCAGAACACAACTTAAGAAGCTGCATCTGACCTCAAATGTAATAATATGCAGGGGGAAAGATGAAGAAAACTGAAAATGAGAAACAAAATTAGGCAGAGAAAAATAGAGGATTTAGATTTGCATGAGCTACACGAGGAAAGTAGCTGCAGGCGAAAACTCCTCAGGCGTACATTCAACAGAAACAGACGGATAGTTTTCCAGATTTTGTCACATTACAGCAACAAACTTCCATGTAATTCCTTTGTTTATTAGACCAACACAAAATAACACATAACTGTTAAGTGAATTACTACTACATAGATTCAGGCCTGGAATTAGACTTCGATTTAAATTATTGCAGTGCATCTCTGGCAGCAGGCTTTAAGGTGAACTTCTGGAAAATTCTCAGCCTCTAATAAATTTTCTTTTAGCTCCGTCCATCTTTCCATCACCTCTGACCAGCTTAACATACTCCCACAACACGATGCTGCATCCTCCATGTTTCATCTTGGGGGATAATGTGTTCAGGGTGACGTGATGCGTTAGTTTAAAAAAAAAAATTGGTATAACGTCTTGCTTCTTTTTCCAGAAAGGACTAAAACTAAGCACTTCCTCTCCAGCATAAAATCCCAATGAAACAATAAAGTTTGTGGTTGTAATGTGACAAACTCATGGGAAATGATTGTGATTGTGGTTGTGAATACCTTTTCGAGGTGCTGCGACGTAGGGAATGGATAAAGATGCACACATCAGTGTATTTCAGGATACTGAATAAGCCACAATATCATATCTCTATATGAAGAGCAGGTGGAGGGAAGCGCATGTGGCACCGGCCCCTGATTGTAGTCAGGAAATTCTTAGACAGCAGCCGAAAGCTGAGATAAAGAAGATCCCTGGGCTTTCTGAATACCTCTGCATATCTGTGCTGCTGACAAAACACACACACACACACACACACACACACACACACACACACACACACACACACACACACACACACACAGGGGTGACACATAATGAATGCTGCCACATAAACATGCACACAACCAAAACATTCACACACTCTGCAATGCAAGAACGCACATCTATATATGGAAGCACACACACACGGGCTCACATAGGGTAAGGAGCCGATGACCCTCGGCTAACTCTACTTATCAGACTAAGCTGCTCCTGCCCTGAGGATAAGCAAAAGGAAAAAAGAAAAAAAAAGACTGGAATTTACACTTTGGATAGATGTAGAAAATAATATAATGCTGAATATATTTTGGTTTCAAATAGGTAACTGTGCTATCTTTCTAAGTTTAGAACTGCATGCATAAAAACAAACAATTAGGACCCCTGTTTATGAACATTTTCCACTCAGAATTTACACAGAAGGACCGTTGTGTGAGAATTTTCCTTCGCTGCACATGTTCCAAGACAGATATCGACCTCTTTCTCAAGCAACACAGTGTAGCTGCTGGGTTTTTCTGCTGCTGCTTCTCCCCAATTCCATAAAGTTTGAATTTATTATAAAAGCTTGGATTTTTTTTTCCTACCTGGCAAAACACATCTGCTTATAATCAATATGCAATTCACCTTTCACATAATGCATTATGAATGATTTAAGCATGCTGAAAAATCTGATCGTCGCTTTTCTTTTTCCTCAGTTCATTTGCTCTGAACCTTTAAAGGGTTTCTCATTCATGATTCCCCAACTACAACTTGTGAATAAAACATTTTTAGCTCTTTCCCCTTGTTTCAGCTTCACGTTTGGTGGAGCTGGGTTTTCGTATCGCATTACTTCTCTTGCAAATTATGTTTTGATATGCAAATGATCAATTAAAAGATCCTTTCATGGAATTCAGACTCTTGCCAGGGCAAATATTTTCACAAGGACTCGGGGAAACAGACTGAACAGACTACAGTGCTTCATAAAAGTATTCATTGATCAAGTGTTTTTACACAACCAAAATCTTTTTTGTGTTTTAATGGTGTTTAATGTGCTAAATTAACGCTGGTGTTATGTGTGCACTCCTCAAATTTAGCCTTTTAATGGAAGAATCTCAAGAGGAAAGCCCTTCTAAGAAGAGTGCTAGAAGAGGTTCCACCTGCAGCTTACCACAAACCATGTAGAAGACGATGCTGCGGTCAGATGAGACCAAAAATAAACTTTTTGGCACGTATGCAAAACACTGTGGCAGAAATTTCACTCCACTTCACCCCGAACACACCATCTCCACAGGGAAACATGGAGTTGCGAGCATCATGCTGTGGAGAGGATTTTCTTCAACAGGGTCGTGGAAGCTTGTCAAAATGTAAAATTAAGACTCACACAGGCTCTCCTGCCGGTCTTACCGGTCTTGCCTTTTACATCTTTGGATGTAAAAGGCAATATTTCCCTCTCTAGATTTGAACGTTGGAATCAGTTTGCAGATTTTCCTCTTACGCAGTGTCAAACTCCCATCTGGATGGGCTTGTTTGTGCATGGTTCACGAAAGCCAAACATGTCCTAAATTGCTGTAGAATTATATTTTCCCCTCATGGCTACACTTTATTGCAAATTGCTGAAAAGGGAAGTCGACAAGAGCTCGCGTTGCCATGGTGGTTTTGAATTTTTCATTCGTATATTACATTTGTCAAAGACAGATCAGCCAGTGGATTGAATCATATATATATATATATATATATATATATATATATATATATATATATATATATATATATATATATATATATATATATATATATACTGTATATATATATAAACTGTCCTCCAATTTCTCAGCCACTTAAATCCCACACGAGCAGAACTTGCCAAAGCATCACAGTCATTTTAGCAGCCGGTTGTGAACTCACAAATCCCCTTTCTTCTGCCTCTTGCAGCTTAGGGCTGCAGAGCAAGCGGAGTGGCGGGGAGGGAGTGGTGTGTGGGGTGAGTGAAGCATCTGAACCAACATACACTAATATGTCCCATTCGCTCACAGGTGAGAGTTTGTCTTTGGGTCCTCGTGTCATGTGTACATTTTTGTGTCTCCTTACGCATAAGCGGAGGCTTGCGTTAGTGCATGTGGTGCCACCCGTCGCTGTGAGCTTTTGTGTGCGACTTAAGCACCATTTCCTGGTGCCTGGCAGAGTGCTGATAAGGATGTGATTCTCTCAAGACTTAAATACACAGAAAACTGCAGAGACAATTAGTGCTCTGTTGTTTTACAATCAATAAAGTTGCAGCGGCGCAGTTTCAACGGAGGATTCTATTGAATTAACGAGAACACAGGTCACTCGTCGTCTCTACAAGCTTTTACTGCAACTCCTTTTTTTTTTCTAACAGGTGTGCCAAGTGACAACGAGGCTAATTTTGATTGAGTCACATGTTGCATGCAGTAACGTAAGGTTTAAACTGGTGGTGGGAAGCCTGATTTATCCAATCCCAGAACGTATTCCAAAACATTAATCTTCAGTGTTGAGCAATCTCCCAAGTCTCATTAATTGAAGTCTTCTCTTTGTGCATTTTATCACACAAGCTGCTCTCTGAGGGCCTTTTGATTAGCAGAGTGGCAGTCTGCCCTCAGAGCCGAATGTGCCTTTCAAATGTTTCAATTTCTCCTAAACTTTTTCCTATTTTATCATATCACAACATCAATCTCTAATGTATTTTGTTTGAATTTTGTCATATAGCCTGCTACGTTGTAGAACAACCTTTCCATCCCCATTCGTTTTTAAAAATAGCTCAAACAGCTGAACACCCATTGCAGCTCTGACTGTGTAGTAATTGAAGTTCCTTCCTGTTGTCCTCCTGTTTTAGAGCCTTTAACAAGTTTGTTTCCTGCATTGTACTTCCTGCATTGGAAGTAAACCTTCCAGCGTTTACTCCATCATTGAATCAAATTTGAATGAATGAGTACTTTATCAGTCCCTTCAGCTGGAGAGTCAAATACAGTCTGCTGCTACACAACATAAAAATTAAACATCTAAAAAGAGATGGACAAATATATAGTGAGAACAACATGTTCACTGCAAAAACACAGTTTCTAGAACAAATAGCTTATTACACTTTAATTAAGATAAAACCAACTTATCAGTAACTTATCATATTTATGAAAACCTGCCAGTTTCATTGGTAGATTGTTTCACTTATAACATGGGCAAATTGTCTTGTCATAACAAAATTTATCTGGAATCAGAACTACTACTGTTTTCATCAATATTAAGGAATTATTTACTTAAAACAAGCTCCTACAACTTGCTGAAAAGATACTTGTAAGTTAGTTTTGTCTTATGTAATAAGATATATGCACTAGAAATGAGACTAAAATACTTGGTAATATTTGGTGTTTAAGCAGTCTTTGAATGGCAACAAACTCTAAAATCACAATCTGACTATTATCCCTGTTCATACTGAAAAAGATTTTTTAAAAATCTCCACATAATAATGTTTAAACCATCGTGTTTTACTGTGGTTACATATTTAGGATGAAGTGTTGTATCATGTAGCTTTTCGCATGCATAGAAGCCAAAAAAAAAAAAGAAGAGTTCTGGTCTTATCTGACCAGAACACCTTATCCCACATGCCTCCTGCGACGTGAAGCTTGTAGCAAACTGTAAACGATGGCTTTCTTTCAGAAGTGACTTTATTCTTACCATCCCTCCATAAAGTCCTGCGGCTGTGTGGAGAGAACAACTAGTAATTGCCCCATCAATAGATGATCTTAACCCGTTGAGGTTTTTGTATTCATGCACCGTGAGCTCTCATTTCCATCAAACTTTCTCTCTCTCTAACTAACTCCCTTCCATTTTGTTTTTCCCCGCACCAGGCTTCCACCTCACTTCCTCCTATACAACCCCTGTGACCCTCCAGGCCAAGTTCAAAATATGAATTACTAAAGTCCTTGAGAAACCCTGATTCAGACAATTCCATGTCAGCTGCACAGCCCTCCAGCATCCCCTTGTGATACTTGCCTGTCCATCAATTACTTCTCTTTAGACAACCTTGCTTCTCTTCCTCCTCCCAACCTGCTACACTGATACTAAATCACTCCAGCAGTTATCTCTGCCTGCAGGAGGTGAAGGAGGAGAAATACTGAGCAAAGTAAAAAAAAAAAAGATTTGCAGCTATAGCACAGGGGATCATCCGAGCCCATTCCCAATTCTTTAAGATTCTACGCACAATTCAGTTTCATTTGCACTTTCTATAAACAAAATAAAAAGTTTCATTTTCAGCTGCCTGTCACTGAACATTTCTAATAGTGCGCTGACGTGGAGCACATCTGTAACACTTAGGTGAGCCAGCAGGACGGAGCAGTCCCAGTTGTACAGATGCAGCGTTTGACTTGAATGCCAATCGAAAAAGACGTCCAGGGTAATTAGTTTCCAAAATTCCCTGGCTTCAGCAAGTTCAGTTGAGATTACATCTTTCAGAAAAGGAATGCATGAAAAAAAAAAAACAATAAAAAATTCTCATGTCTTGCCAGACACACATCCACCTTCTTCATGTAATGACTTTTGAGCTACCAAAATGCTTTAAAATGCATATGTCAACACACAGAGAACGATTGAGTCTCAACTGTATTGTGCTTTAAAAGTTTCTTACTCTCTTACGATTGCCTAGGTAACTCTTAGAGGCTTCATAAGTGAGTTTCTGTCCGTATGGGTCAACATAAATACAAGAGAGATGAATAAATGATGTGACCCAATTCACCTTTCCAGTAGAGATGAATCGGGCAAATTGTGCATGCACATTTACAGAGTTGTGCAAGGCATTCATATCTTGTCACCATATCGCCACAAACTTCAAAGTATTTTATTGACAGAAACAACAAAGTATCGAATGAGCAATAAAGTTTAGGGTAAACAATCCATTGTTCTCACAATATTTCAAAAGATCTGAAAACATTGGTGTGCATTTGTATTTAACCACCCTGAATCAACAATGTGTAGAACTACTGTACTTTCCACTGTAATTCCACTTTCCAGCCTTTAGAGGTATGTCTGTTCCATATTGCTACAGATTTTAATTTCTAGACTTTCTTGTTTGCAAAGTGGTTGATTCTCAGTGAGACTGGATGAGGGGGATCAGTAAGCAAATGTTTTAAAGTTTTGCCACAAATATTTCATTAGATTTAGGTCCCTACTTTGACTGGGCCATTCACTGGAATATACTTTGATCTAAACCATTGCATGGTAGCTTTAACTTCAGTTTTCCAGCTTTAATGTGAACCAACTCTCAGATCTTTTCCAACCTCTAACAGATTTTCTTCCTGAATTGCCATGTGTTTAGCTCCTCCATCTTCCCATCAACTTTTTGCTGTTTGTAGTGTTTTATATTGTGGAAGCAGAGTTGCTTAATGTATGGATGTCCAAGACAACTTTCCCCCCGGGAACAACAAAGTATACATCTATCTATCTGACCAGCTTGACTGTCCCTGATGAAGAATAACATCCTTCCAGCAAATGCTTGCCATGTCCACTACATGCAAATGGCGAAATCATTCAGTTTAATTTCAACAATTCAACAATATCATCACTTCTTCATTAATTTAACAACAGTTGTGGAGTACATGACTAATAATAGTGGATGTTTTCAGCTATTCCAGAGTTACCCTGGGCCTTTTTTGGCTGCTTTTCAGATCGTTCCTCTCCTTGCCCGGCCTGTCAGTTTAGGTGGAGAGCCACGACTTGGTAGATTTGCGGTTGTTGCAAACTCTTCCCATTTCAGGGATGATGGATCGACCAGGACTCTGTGAGATCTTGAAAGCTTTGGATTTTGTTTTATAGGCTAACTCTGCTTTTTAACTACACCATAACTTTACCCCTGACCCGTCCGGTGTGTTCCTTGGTCCTCGTGATGCTTTTTTTGTTCACCAATGCTCTCAAACCTGTGAGGCTTTCATAGAACTGATGGGCTTATGCTGGGGTTAAATTACTCACAAGGGATTTCTGCTTGATAATAAGGAAATTGTTTGGTTGGTCGAAACAATTTATGTTTTTAAGGGTGTTGAAGTAAACAGACCAGAATTAAGATTTCTTTTTCATTTCACAATGATGCACATTTTGTTTTTAGTGCATCAAAATCCTGATACAGGTTTGAGGTAGAGAAGCTAAAGGACTTCTCTTTAGACCCTATGCCTATTTCAATCTTGCTTTATCCCTCAGGAGAAAAATAAAACCATCACTAGTTGTTTCACACACAAGTGGGCACAAACTCTCAGTGGCATGAGACTTCATGAGTAAAGTTTAGTCTTTCACTTGGTACTCCGACAACAATATCCACACAAGACCATCATATGTCATAATTACTTATTTTCCATTATAACACAGTCCATACTCTTTACTCACACCTTGTCTCCAGCCTGGTGTCTCCAGCCAATGCAGCCGTGTTAATGGGCAGCAAAAATGTCCTGGTGGACCGATGTCAACCCCACTTTCATGAGAAGTTATTTGTGTGACAAAGAGCCCTGTAGCGAGCCAGTCAGAACAGACGAAGGGCTCACAGAAGGATGCAGACCATTTTAATATCAAGATGATGGAGAGTCTGCTCTGGTATTCTATAGAAAGGCCCATAGCTAGACGGCCTGTTTGGAGAAAAGAATTAGGCTCGGTCCGGCCCGCAGTGCAGGAAGACAGAAAGTTTGCAAAAAATAAAAATAAATAAGTAAATAAATAGAATCAACACAAAAGTCACGGAGTTGTTAGTGGAGAAATGATTGATGAGATGCAAGGTCAGAATTTCCGTTGGTTTATTTGCTGTGGCCTGACTTGAAATGGGAGGATCATTGCTGTGTTTTTCGATTTCTTGCCTTGAATTTCATAAAACCTGGCTGTCCAAAGTGTGTGTGTGCGTGTGTGTGTTTTAGCATTGCTCACATTGTAATGCCAATTTTTCCAGTAAATACTATACTATGGGGACCCAATGTATGAGTGTGTATGTGTACATGTGTTTTATCATTTGTGTGAGTGAGTGTGAGTGCAGGTTTCTAATCTTTATTTATCCACTAAGGGTTTGCTCAGCACTTAGGCTATTTTTGCTGCATGTTTTGCTTTTCATTTCTATCTAGTTAAAAACATTACCATCTAGGCATTTTCGAGAGCATTTTCAAGGCCGATGTGTCAGCTGCTGAGCAGTTTCTTATGAAGCAAAAAGGGAATAAGCATCTGATAAATGCTGGATGAGTTTGGACACTTATTGAAATGATTTTTGGGTATTTTTTTCCCCTCTGGCTGAGTATGCTTAGCTGTAATTTGCCACACTTAAGATGTGACATTATGCAATCACTATAGAGTAAAGGTTCTGAAGCTTGGTCCTTAAGGCCCAGTGTCCTGCATGTTTTAGATGTGTCTCTTCTCCATCACACCTGATTCAAATGATTGCGTTACCTCCTCTGCATGCCCACCAGTGCTGCAGAAGCCTGTTAATCTCCCATTCGTTTCGGTCAGATGTGCGACAAAGGTGAAACATCTAACGCATGCAGGGCAGTGAGGCCTGAGGATTGAGAACCTCTGCCTTCAGACTTGGAGGGACAGTTCAGTATTTTGGGGATAGGTTCTGTTCAACCTAACATTCTAAGCACTGCATTTCTTACCTGGTAGAATCCAGATTAATTGGTTCTGGAGTTTGCCTATTAGTTTGTACCCACCATGACCTCTGTCCTTTCTATCAGCGTCTCGCTACATAGATGACAATTTGAGCCGTGTCCAGTGGTGTGCACTCTCAGTTTTGGCTAGTTTTTAAAAAAAGGTAATGTATTTCTGAAAATGCTTAAAACTGACACTCATGCCCAAACTTTGTGGGTAAAGTTTGTGCAGATGACTTGGAATAGTTAATTCATACCAAAACATTTATCTTGATCGGAAATGTTTAACGTGTTCCATTTTAAGTTTGCGTTTCACACAGTAAGGTCATTGTCGCAACCTCCAACTACCTAAAGTGTTGCCAGGTGCAAATATGGCAACACTTTAGGTTCATGAAGTAGTATTACCATTGTCTGCTGTGACGTTTTTCAGATTAGAGTTTTAAAACAGTAGAAGATGGTTTTGACCTTGTCTTGTGTCTTGGATTAGCTGTTAGTTTAAACTTCTAGGACCAACAAGTACTAAACAAGTCTAGATTTATAATGAAGATGGTGACATGTTAACTATTTAAACTGTTTGCGCCTTATATATATATATATATATATATATATATATATATATATATATATATATATATATATATATATATATATATATATATATATATTTATATACCAGAACCTTGGTTTGTATCCTGAACTACCCAAAATCACAAGCCAAATTTGACTGGCTGAAACTTTGCAACAAAGCCAGCGTGATCTGAAAGCGTGTGCTGGAAAAAGTCATTAGGATTAAAGGCCCAATCAGATACTAATCAGCTCATCTTCAGGGACAAAACGGGGTCTCGTTTGTCGTGTTCCCACTGACGATACATAAATAAGACAAGAAGGCACGGGGACAATGCACTCTTCAGATCTAGCACTGGATGCAGACCAACAAACAGCATCAGAGGAGTAGGTGTACGAGATGCCCTTCCATGGCTGGCTGAGTAGCTGACTGGCAAGGGCACACCGATTTGGGATGAGTATGCTGGGCATCACTGAACCAGGCGCCGACAGGGGAGGTAGAGGATACACGTGCATATTTTCATGCACCCACACAAGCCTGTGGGGATTTCTCCAGCACGCTATCAAACACGCAGGCACAAATACACACCCTGTGACTCCCTGCACACAAACACACAGCAGCACACAAGGGCGACAAAGTCTCCATGATTAAATTGGCTTAAAGACGGGGGAAGCTGGGCTGGCAGTCAGAGAGTAAAGGCAGATAGGGGGTAAATACATTTAAAAGCATTTATATGGTTGGTTTGGGATGCACTTGTTGGAGTTGAAGTCGGTGAAAAACTAAAAAAATACAAGTCTTTAAGGAATTTCTTTCTAACAAGTTTTTAGAGAATCATATAAGATCCATCAAATAAGACTTGTAAAATGAGTAATTCAATATATACATTTAAAGTTAGTTAAAACTTGAAACTCTTCAATCATTTTAGAATTCATCATGTGCACTAATGACCAGACCCGAAGCCTGAGTGATGGACACATAAAGAGAATTAAAAGGTCAACCTTCTATCATCTAAAGAACGTTTCCAGGATTGATTGATTGATTGATTGATTGCTGCAACAATGTATTCACGGGCCAGCCTAAAAAATAAATAAATAAATAAATCCTTCAGCTGCAGCTGGTCCAGAATGCTGCTGCTCGTGTTCTCACAAAAACCAGGAAGGTAGAGCGTATCAGCCCAGTTTTAAAGTCCCTACACTATCTCCTGTATTTTAGAATTCTCCTCTTAGTTTATGAATCACTGAATGACGTTGCACCAAAATAAATTAAAGATCTGTTGTTAGAGCCTCAATCTACCAAACCATTAAGGTCTTCTATAGTTCACGCTGCATCCCCAGAACCAGAACAGCGTTCAGCTTCTACGTGCCAACAAATTTCCAGAAAACTGCTGAAGCACTGAATTCCTTTAAAACCCACCTGTTTAGAGTTGCCTTTGATTCCCAACAACTGGGATGTACATCAATATTATTTGACGTATATTTGCTTGATGATTTCAATGATGGCATTTGACAAAACGTAATGTTTGTTGCTTGTTTAATAATGTTAGGGTTAAGTTGAGAGAGCACAGTGTGTCGCTCTCTCTGTTTCTCCAGGCTAACGGCTAATGCACGCTACACTTTTCATGTTTTAATAAGAGCTTCAGAAATGATCGTCAAGCCCCTCTCCTCACACACCTGTTCACCATTACGTGTTACTAATTACGTGTTGGTCCATCCTTAAAATATCTGTTAAATGGGATCCTTGTGAGTTACATCAAAATCAATGGGGGGTACAAATACTTTTGCAAGCAGCTGCAAGTTTGCCAATATAATTGGTCAAGCACACACGCACACAAATAGAGTCCTCACACAGCCACGGTCAGACGTAGGCTGGTGGTTACAGCTGGAGTACTTCCCAAACTGCTTCTTTGACAGGCAGCTAAGCCGCATTAGCTGAAACAATGGAGCACTCAATCTCTTCCACGTTCCCCGGGGAGTCCTGGCGGGGGTTAGTGGGGTGAGTGAAGGGAGATTTAGCCTTCTACATATGGGGGGGGGTTTGGCTTCAAGCTTGACCCTGTTTCAGGATGTCTGTCCATCAGGCGGTAGCTGAAGATTACCAATGTGCCTGAAACAGATGATAAGTACTCATCTTCCAGAGGTCGCAACCCCTCGCCTTTTATTTCTAATCCAATCCGTCGAATAAATAATGAAATTCACCTTCGAGGTGATCCTGGAGTGGATCGACATTCTCGTCAGCTATCACACTGAGAAGTGTCAATGGTCTGCCTTCTTCAAAGCCAGATGATTCCCATGGATCAGTTACAGGCGCTTCAAATGCCAGACTGACTGAGGAATCCTGCTCCAACGCAGCGTTGCCTGTTTTCCTGTCAGCGTGTCTTTCAGCCAGTATTGATTCCTTTTTTAGCCCATTGGGTCCAACAGAACACAGCACTGCCATATCGTATAAAGTTTATATAAAAAAACTGTTGTTCAGCAAACACAAAGCCTTTGGAGTTGTGTCTTTTTGATGATCCAGTGAACACAACTTCAGTGTTTTGAATTAGTTGGAGCACATTTTTGGTATCGACCAAAACCAGGAATATCTCCAGTAAGTAAATGCTCCACAGAGTTCTTTGGTCAATTGGTGACTTGATCGTGTAGTGGAGGACATATATAATGAATTTACCCACTAATTTCACACAAACAATGCTGTTGTGCCTGCAATAACATTTATTTATTATTGTTGCGCCTGCAATAACATCTTCTGTCTTGTTCAGCCATGTGGCGACTGACACATTGCTTTCTTATCGCTATCACAAAGAAATGCTTCAGGCCATTACTGGTCAGCAACGGAAGGCAGAGTAGCTGGAAAATTTGCATAAGAGTTGCATGTCTTAATTACTCAAGAGTAAAAAGTATTTGTTCAAAAATCTACTCAAGTACCAAGTAAGCATTTAAGCATATAATCTATTGCAACGCATAATTACACCGACAATTATTCAATCCCCACAGCAAAATTTGGTTTACTGACAAATTATACAAACAAACTGCAGTTTGCTGTCTGTATCTATAATGTTGACTATATGTGGGTTAGGAGAAATACATAAAACCTGATTGTGTGTTGTGTTATCCCATGGAAAGATAAGTTCAAATTAATTATTTTATAGCTCATATGAACGTGACATTCTTACAGTTGCAGATTCTGTCCAGAACTCTTCTTACTGTTGGTTAAAAATGACCATGACAGAGGAATAATAGAGAAAGGGAGGAAAGGTTGGAAGAAATTAGTAAAATGTGCACTTTTATGTTGAAGTGTTTTTTTAAATTATACTTTGCGATCCCTTGGTTCCCATTCGGTCCAGCTTCAGCTTGGTCCAGAGCTGCGGAGCCTTTCATCAAAATGATATACGAGTCACGACACGGCCTCCTCTCTCTCTCTTTATCTCTCTCCATCTCTCCCTCATGGTCTCTCTCAGTCCCATCGTCCGACACGTTCCCATCTCCTATATTAGATAATGCACATCCCACTGTGTAAAATTCAATAGATTATTCTCTATTCTTAGTGACAACAGAGAAACAGGAAAAGAAGGGGGTGGGGGGATTACGAAAAGCAGAATGATGAGCAGGCTAATTTAAGCAGTTTCAGACTGCTGTAGACGGAGTGAAATGTTGAAGAGTGAGAAAAAATGATGCAGAGTCAATGAAAACAAGTTTTCATGGCATTGTTTTGAATGTGTTTGGGGGAAGAAGAAGGCACCTTTCCTAATCCAGTCTCCTCAGCTCTGCCACCGAAGTAAATCTCTTCCCAGTAATAATGAGCCATTATGACAAATACCAAGAGTATATTTACTGCGTTGACAGAGTCTGTGCTCCTCAGTCCCAGAGGGCTAAAAAGAATTATAAATCACCTTTGTTTTCACTGCTCTTCCCCATCCTCCTCCTCCTTGGCCTCCTCCTCCCTCCTGCTTGTTCAGAGTTGTAACGTTCTCCTCTCCCACTTCTTCAGCCATATGGGGACTGACATATGTATCTCTCATCTCCTCCCACGGAGAGACAGAGCTGTGCCGCTCCGTTATGCTCTGTGTGGTGTGTCGTTAGCGGAGTCTGTGGTTAGGTACTGAGCCTAATGGCCAGCAGCGTTTGTTTAGATTAATTGATACTAATGGCTAACACAGTTAGCAGTGAGTGATGGCTGCTACACTGCAGACACACAGGAGGACCACACACAAATCAAGTTGGGACTCTGCCGCAGAAACAAGCTCCATCTGGTCGGCGGTACAATGGACAGTCTGAAATATGAGACTGAGATGCACAATGCATAAAGGATAAACTAAAGCTGCAGATGTACTATACAGGAAGATTTGTTTGGGGGTGGGAGTTATACTATCAACTCATACCTGCTAATAAAAAAAAAGTAGGTTCAACAGCTGTTGAAAAATAATATTTTATCCAAAATGGTACAGACAGAAATAAAAAGGAAATTCCTTTTTGTGAGGTATTGCATGAAGCTGCAATGCCTCACAATAGTGTTCATTCCATTTGTACGTTTTTTTTTTTTTTTTTTTTCGTCAAGTTACGAACACAAATTGCGATGTTTTTTCTATTGGGATGTATTTTGTTAAACCAACACAAAGTATTTCATAACTTAAATACTCATTAATATAAATAATAATAATAATAATAAAAACAAGTCAAGTTTGTTTGTATATCACATTTCAGCAACAAGGTATTTTTTTTTACATCTTAAAGAAACATCAGTCACCAATTGTGAAGTAGGCAATGAACATTACATTTTGTCAAATGCCATCATCAAAATCATTAATACACATCAATATGTTAACAAACATATTGATGCTTGCTAACATGTTCCTTTTACTAATAATTAAATGCCACTCCTCTAAACAGGTAGTCTTGATTTAAACGGAACAACAGTTTTTCAGCTGTTTTGTATTTTCTGGTTTTGTTTGCTCCAGATTTGTGGTGCACAGAAGCCGGATGCTGCTGTGAAGTTGAAGTCATTTACATATCTCATAAGAGCTACAAATACTCCAGGAGAGATTAACTCGGGGCTTAACGCCACCGGAAAGGTTGACCATCAGGTGAAGACTCATTGATCAGCCGCTCCTTAAATCTCAAGTCGGCTGATGAGATGACTGCAGCCCGCTGTGCAGTCGGCAGCGACACAACTAGCACAACTCCAGCAGAAGTCCTCCAGTCCAGGGAAGAGCATCACACATGCTTTAAGAAAACACACCCACACATCAGGATCCTGACAGCCACAGCGTCCTTCTTAGTGTTTATGTGTCGACGCTTATGTTTCTTGGAAGGGAAAAAGTGTCCCTAAAAAGATTAATGATGTCTTCTCATGTTTGGGTGTAATTTAATCTCGGTATAAGTGCTGTTGTTCTGTGAATGCCTTGGAGGTTTGCTACACAGCACAATTAAATAAACAGCCTCACAAACTCAACGGAACACAGCAGACAGGCCAGGGATGAAGCTGAAGAAATGTTTGCTGCAGGTGGATTACAGAACAGTATTTAAAAACTTTTGATCGTCGTACTGAGCAACGCTCAGCCGTCCAAATGTGCAAAGAACTGGCAAACCTACAGAGAGATGGACATCCATCGTGGAGCAAGCACAGTAACCAAGAAGAAGCAGCCATGAGGTCAGTCTTCCAGCAGGACAGCAGACCTAAACAGACAGCCAGAGCTGCAACAGAATGGCTTGGATCAAAGCATACTCCTGTGTTAGAATGGTTCAGCAAAAGTTCAGACCTAAATTCAGTTTGCAATCTGGGGCAAGTCTTGAAAATTCACTTTCACAGATGATCTTTATGCAATCTGACTGATTTTGAGGCATTTTGCGAAGAAGAACGGGCCAAAAATGTTTGACATTGTGGCGTGTCACAATGTCAAAAAGTGTGAACACTAATGCAAAGAACTGCAGGTACAATTCATTTTAATTTAATATTTGCATAAAACATTTAGTAAATCTTTATGACACATAGGTAAAGAGTAAAGTTCAGGAAATAAACTGACTTGTCAACGCTGTAGAGAATTGTAACAGAACCTAAGGAGAATCAAGTGGACTATGAGTTATGCCACAATTGCCAGACCCACAAAAGCTCAACAGAGACAGCTTCTGCAGAACATCCCAATGAGATTCTGCAAGTTTCCAACTTTTAGAAAGATGGCTGGTACTGTATATCTGGGCGCGCAACTTTAGGGAGAATTTAAATAGGTTTTCTTAAACATGGGACAGTCTCGCCAACCAAAAAAGTCCTGTGCATTTCAGAACTATTTTGTTAAATGTTTCTATTTTTCCTTCTTAGAGAATCAGCTGCAGAGATGTGATTGAAACCTTATCATTCTGAGGCACGTCATTCATTCGTGGCTCAGACTGATCGACGCTGCTTGGCTTCAGCTCCTGTTAATCATAGAATGTGCCCTGACAACTATTTGAAAAATAGTCATCAGCACGGGCCGGGATGACTCATCCAGTATATGGCTGTCACTCAATCACAGTGGGCCGGCCCCAAAACGCTTCACTCTCTCCTGCATCATTCTCCTGGTGCTCCTCTTCACCTCGTCATCCGTAACTCATTTTTTCTCAACTTCATGGCCCCGTCTGAGCTTGAACCGCTGCTCGTGGTTTGTCAAGAAGAAGAGCCAATCATTGCTCTTCATTTCTTACACCTGACTGTCAGGCAGGTCTGACAGCATTAGGGGTGAAAGAGGAATATCTGTGTCCTGCCTTCACTTCTTCCTACCCTGATTTCTCGCTCGCACAATACACATGCTTCAACTTTTTTTTTTTTTTTTTATTTCTCCCAGAAGCACAGGGATCCGTCCCATCATCCCTCAGTGTCAGCACTGTCGTAGCAATCCTTACCTCATTATCATATAATTCCCACTCTCCTGCCTCGCTCCTCGTACATGTCAGATGAGAGACCGCTTCTGGGAGTCACAGAAGGATATCTTTTGCTCATGCTCGGGTTTCTTCTTTCTTACTTTGCTGATCACGCTCTTATTTCCTCATGCACACACACCCACGAGTGTGTAGTTTTCGTAATGAAATTTTTTAAACTAATTTGTGACATCTCTGTTCTTCTTTTGATGAAAAACAGGGCAGATGTGCTTTCTTCCAGTACACTATGATTCGTATAATGAGGGAATAATTCTTAAATCGATAAGGCTTGTTTTAAGACCGTCCACCATTAATTTTGAAATCCATGAAAAATGGAGAAATAATGCACAATTGAAAGGGGTCTTTGTTATTACAAAACAAAGCAAACTACCACTGTAAGCATTTAGTTGTAACAACTCAAACATTTTCACTCTTTAAGACTTCTTTGTTCATAAAATAACAGAAGTTTAACAAAGGGCTGTACACACACAAGCAATGGTAATTAAAAATAGACAAGTTAAGATCATTAATAGTTTGCTTTTGTTGCTTTTAGTACAGAAAAGTCGAATATTGACTATTATGATTGTTGTTATTACAATTATATAAACTGTCAAATATAAGGAGTAATTGACATAAAGCTGTTCTTTATTAATGGGTTTAAAAGAGGACTATGTAAAATTTACTTTTTTAAGCTTTATATCATGTTACAATGTAATTTCATCAAAAACATACATGGGGTGTTGCTTTGATTCTTTCATACCTGTTTGAGAAATCGGTAGCACTTTATTGGAAGTCGTGTGCATAAGACTGACATGACACTGTCATAAACATGAGATAGCACTTATGAACATGAAGGAGTCCTCGTGAATGTTTATGACTGATGTCATGAAGTGTCAGTCAGGAAATAACAACCTTTTTAATGGACTTTTAATGCAAATTTTAATAGAACTTTGGATTAAAATGTTAATTATTGACCAAATAACGCATTGCTTACACTGAGTGGACTTCTAATACAACTTTTAGTGCAACCTTTCAGTAATAGTGTCATTATTTACCAAATGACACTTTGTGAGAACAGGGGTAAACATTCATGAAGACTCCTTCATGTTCATAATAAGTGCTATGTCATGTTTATGACAGTGTCATGTCAGTCTTATGCACACCCCTTCCAATAAAGAGTCACAGAGAAGTCCTGTAGTCACTGGTGGCAGCCAGTTGGTGGAGCCTAAAATGTGCATTTTTCAAGTAATTCTTGCTTAACCAACGCTGATACACGCATACACACACACACACCCACACACACGCACACAGACCACACAGTAATTTCCACAATACACATGTAGAAAAGACAGATTTTGCTTTGCAAATGCATTCTGGGCCAAAGACCTTGCTGGAGCATAGATGTGTCTAAATGGATGAGAATCCAAATCAAATTAGTAACAAAGTGCTTTAAGGTTAGCAAATTCAATGTTCATCATCACCGAGCCTTGATCTTAGCTCCATTGAACTCTTTTGGGAAGAGATAAAATGCCTCATTGCTCTATCATTTAGCAAACATAATAATTTTGATAACCTAAAATGACCCTAAAAAAAGGGAGTCAAATTTCATTTGAGTCAGTGAAAAAAAAAAAAAGCCTTTCACAACGTTAAAAGATTTCAACTCTATTGAAACTTGTACTCTCGTCTTATCTGATTGACCTTTTCCATTAAACTTTTTTCCCAATAAATGTCGGCTAAAAGCCTAACCCATGGTAAAAGAACAACCACCTGCAATGGCTGCAAAAAGACACATAATCCCTACTTGAGTGTCAGCTGGAGGTCATGTTGGTGCTGGCGGGCTGATCAGAGTGGAGTCGGAAGCTTCTATACTTCTTTTTTTTGCTTAAGGGAGAGCTGTAATTGCCTAAACTCTGCAAAGAGCCTGCAGCTCTCCTTCTAATCTTGAGTAAAAGTCGTCTGCTGCTCTACGACTGCTGGACACAGTGAACAACTCGTATATCTTTTAAGAGATTATAAAGGTACACCGAGTGGCTCCACCTCAATTTCCCCCTGCAGTGGAACCAGGTTGAAAGCCTTAATTGATTATCTTCAGTGCAAGGTTTATCCCTTTGAAGCAGCAGCAAGAAATATTAATGTACTAACGAGGTGTAGTGCCATTAGTCTGAAAATGCAAAAAAAGAAAAAAAAAATTGTAGGAGATACATCACTGGAAGTGAAAGAAGTATTTCCAGTAAATTCCAGAGAAGCAATAAATTGTTGCAGACAGAGTCATACATTAAGAGAATGCAGTCTTTCTAATATTCGTGGCGTTCATGCTGAAGCACAAAATAACCCTGAAAGTAACAGATGCAGAGAGTCAAACCCAATTTGAGCCAGCACTGCTGGAGACCTGAGGGCCAAGAGTTGGCCGAAGCTCCTCAGATGTTTTCAGTCCATATACATTTTAGACTGATTGTTATGCTGCTGCGGCTTTACAGTGTCCTGATGTGACTGATGGAATACGACTTGACTCCATCCAACAGGGGCAAGTGGGAGGAAACAAATACAGTAAGTCTTCATGTTTTGCAGCTGTCTTCTATCGCCCCCTGCTGTGATTTCTGGCATTCGATAATTAGTTCTGAGATATGAACTCCAACAGGATTAATAGTCAAATTAAATAGCAATTTAGGGATGCAAAACAGACGAACTTATTCTCTGCAATGGTGGAGCTAACGTGAGCCTTTAATTACAGTAAAACATGCGCAACCCTGGCTAAAGTTTACAAAACATACTCCGAAGACGATTGTGGGAAATTGTGAGGCGTTGTAGTGAAGATATCAAGAGAAACTGAGACGTTATTTAATATTCAAGGAATAACGTTGAATTCAACGTCATCTTCAGGGTTTTTGCTAACCCTGAAAATGAGCAAAAATAATTTAGACGAACTAAAAGTCAAAGATTTTGAACAGTAGAAGCTAAAAGCCAAACCTAAATGTGCTTGAAAGTCTATGATGTGAAAAAGAATGTGGACAAAAGATACCATAGCAAACTCACAGATTCTGAACACCTAGGAGTGACTAGATATTGCTAACACATTTCTACAAGACATAAGAAACAAATAGACTTGAAACGTCTGAGTGCAGTAACAAAACTAAAATCAGATCTAAAGGTGCTTTGGCAAGGTTCGTGAGTGTAATCAACTACGTTGCTTTTGTTTTCTTTACTTATTTTTGGGCTGAAAAGATTTTAGTTTGTTTTCACTTGTGTTGTAAAACTCAAAATTTGTGATTTAAGTGAAACTGAATTATTTTGTTTTTCTTTTCTCACAGTTTAAAATCTTAGCACATAACAGTGTGTAGACCAGGGGTGTCAAACTCCAGTCCTCAAGGGCCAGTGCCCTGCAGTTTTTAGATGTGCCACAGGTACATAACAATGGAATGAAATGGCTTAATTACCTCCTTCTTGGGACGGTAAGAAAAACATGTAGATCAGTTCTCCAGAGCCTTGCTAATGACCTAATTATTCTATTCAGGTGTGGTGCAGCAGAGACACATCTAAAAGTTGCAGGGCAGTGGCCCTCCAGGACTGGAGTTTGACACATGTGGTGTAGACCTTTAAATCCACTGTGCATATGTATACCACTTGCAGAAATACTTTGCAACCAGCAGATGGCAGCATCTTTCCTATTAAATATTCTCATCTCCCAGCGTAGCTACCATCACACATGGTTTATTTTAAGAAAGGGGCAGTGCAGTCTCAGAGAAGTGAAAAAAAAAAGTTATTCTCATGCATAGCCTCTGATTGGATAAAAGTTTTTGGGATGTTTTTCTCTCTCTCTCTCTCTCTCTCTCTCTCTCTCTCTCTCTCTCTCTCTCTCACTGAGGCAGTCCTTAAAAACCTTCTAATACTGCTAGAGTTTTATTCTTTTGACATTTGCAGCAGACCTGATTTTCTGGATCCCCCCCAAGCAAAAGCTTACATATTTAACTGGATTTAATATTTTTTTTATTGGAATATCAACCCTTGATAAGAATTTTTCCACCTACCCCCACATTTTAACAGAATTATTAAATCCACTCAGACTTTCCCAAAAGCGGTTTGTGACTTTGGAACAAGCACTCTTGACGCAAACTTTGTGCCATGGCAAACTCTTGCCTCCAACTGTGCGGCTTTCTCCTGAGCAGCCTGGGCTGGCTCGGGATTGTGATCGCCACGTCCACGAATGACTGGGTGACGATGTGTAAGTACGGCGTGACCACCTGTAAGAAGCTGGATGAGCTGCAGTCCAAGGGACCCTGGGAGGAGTGTGTCATCTCCACAGCACTCTACCACTGTGTCTCCTATACACAGATCCTGGAGCTGCCAGGTAGCTGCCGTTCAAACTCTCACTTCAGCTAACGCAGATGGAGTCATTTTTGTTCATAATGAGCCCAATAACTTGGCATAAATGGAAAATAAAATGTATAAATTAAAGAAGAATTTTGTTCCACAGCCTACATCCAGACCACTCGAGCCCTAATGATCCTAGGGTCTATCCTGGGTCTCCCTGCGGTGATTCTCCTTCTCATGTCTATGCCCTGCATCAGCATTGGAAATGACGCGCAGAGCGCCAAGAACAAACGGGCCATCCTGGGAGGCGTGCTGATGGTTGTTGTTGGTGAGAGACATCATTATTTTATTCACTTCTTTAGATACAGTGAATGCCACCATGAATACGGTCAGCATGATGAGTTGTACGTCTCTGAACTTTCCTCATTTTGACCTGTTTGAACCTGAGATCAAATAGTTACGAAGTGTTGAGGATAGAGTTTCTAAAAAAAAAAAATTCTCCTCCTCTATCTCACCTCAAAAAAAAAAAAGACATTCCTACAATCCACCTACTCTCATCCACACCCTGCGTTTGTCCTGAGTCACATGAAAATTTCCCCAGGGGGCCAACTTTACCAAGATTATAAATATGGGACTGTTGCTACAGCGTTTTTCCACCGCCCCGCTTCCCTGGAAAGCAACTTTAGCACCTGTTTCCCAATCATTTCTTTTCCAACGCCTACATTTTCACACACAAAAAAAACCCACTCTTGCCAACCCCTGGCTGATGTCTCCACAGCTCCTCCATAAAAATACAACCTAGACACATGTTTGATTTTTGTGTAATGTGTTTGAGGATTTATTTTCTATGTGTATTTTTGCTCTTATAACTTTACCCGCTGTGTCAGGTCCTTCCACACCTTCACAGAGCGTTAAGCAGCATGCTAGGAATGTGGTAAACACTTACTGCCTCCTATACCTTTCAGATTTCCTAAAGCAGGAGTATTTTTTAGGAGCTATACAACCCTTGAATAAAGCTTCTTTGTGCTGACTGCACTCTAAAAACTATTGGGTTAAAAATAGACATGCACAAATTAGACTTGCAGACTTCCAAATCCATTTTCCCCAACAGCTTTAAAATCAAGAAAAGAAAAAAACATCAAAATTTTTTAAAGGCAACAGTTTTGAATTCAACTGAAAAGATTAGGGCTTATAAGAAAATGCCTGTTTACCCATAAAGAATATGTCTCTCATGTTTACCTGTTTTTTTCTTTTTTTATCAAGGCCAAAAAATTGTTACAGTGAATGTACTGTTAGTTAAAATAGACCAAAAACGATATTTGGTTTTGATGGAACAAAACCATTAAAACCACTGATAATTTTTACTGATGTGAAATTCTGCATCAGCAAAACATTTTGCTTGACTCCATTCTGACTTTTTGACCAATTCTTTGGTCAAAGTGTGAGTCTTGATAAGAGTTAACTACTGAGCAGCTAAAAGGGTTACCTGAAGTGAAAAGTTGTTTCCCAGAATGGACTAAAGTGATTACCACCACATCAACAATATTAAACAACATAACTTACCTTCATACCATTTCCTAGTTTACCTTTAAATTTACAGTTTTATAACACAATATGGATATATGTGAAGAATCAGGCTTGCACTAAACTCTTCCCCAACTGAACCCAGTGTGTAAGATTTTTTGGACGAATTTTTGTCTAAAACTACCCTTAATCTGTCCCAACAACATAAACCAAAACACTTGGGTTATAAAATAACCAAGCTTTTTGTGTGTATGTGCTCATATATATATATATATATAACAAATGGGCCTTTTAAAACAAGATATTTGTTTTGGTACATTAATGAAAACATTTAAGCAATTTTACCCCTTTAGTTTCTTTTTCTTTAAGATTTTTTTGGCTCTAGTGGCCTTTATTTGAAAGTGCTAGGGCAGGAAAGTAGGGTAATGAGAGAAAAGGAAGACACACAGCAAAAGTCACCTGGCCGGGAATCGAGCCTGCGAGGGCCACGTCGAGGACTAAGACCTCCTCATGTGGGTTGTGCTTAACCCCTGCACCACCACAGCACCCCCCCCCCCCCCCCCTTTAGCTTCTCATGGTGCTGTCAAGCACAAGGTCTTTGAGTGTATTCATCCGCACCATATAAATGCCTAACAAGGACCTTTTCTCTCTGCCTCTTTAGCATTGTGCGCTTTGGTGCCAACCATCTGGTTTCCGATCGGTGCCAACCAAGAGCTCGGCCTCATGTCTTTCGGCTTCTCCCTCTACGCCGGATGGGTGGGCACCGTTTTCTGCCTGCTGGGTGGAGTGATGCTCATGTGCTCGTCGGACTCCTCCACCTCCTCTCCACGCAGCTACCAGGACAACAACCACTATTACTACTCCAAACACGGAGGTGGCAACCTGCCAGCAGCCTCCTCCAACCATCATGCCAAAAGTGCCCACGTCTAAGGTTGGAGATCCCGTTGGGTCCCATGGGGATTCTTGTACATAGAGACATTTGCACAAAAGGCAAACATTTATGACGTCCATGTTTTACCGTACGATGTGAAGGCATATAGACGCGAACAACAGAGAGATAGAACATTTAATTACAGTTTGATCCTTGTTTTTGTCCTAAAGTGCCAATTTTCCAACCTCCACACAAAGAGGTGTGGTGTGGACTCACCCCACTGTTACATAAATGTACAATCTCATAATACAAAGGCTTGTTTAATGAGAACCCTGATTCTCATTAAACAAGCCTTGGAATCTCATCAGTGTCTTTTTCACTGAGTACAATTTTAAATCTGTTTCATACTTTTGTTTTGATCAAATATGGGTGTGGTTGTGTTAAATTTTTTTTTAAGCTAAAATTGTTCTTTTTTCTTTTTTCTGTACATGGATTTTTTGGACAGTATTACTAACTCCTGAGTGATGGACTTGATTAAAACGATTTATCACTGCGTTCAGCTAAACTGAACATGGACCCTGACGTGAAGGTTTACCAAGCAGTGTTTATATCTCTGTAAAAGAATCGGAATTTACAGAGTAAATGTATTCTTTTTTGTTTGTTTTAACGGTCAACAAAGAGCAAAAATTAAATGTCACGTTTTAGATATACACTCTTTATTTTTTTTTTTACTAATTTTGTTGTTTTAGGTTTAATGAACACTTGTTTGACATAAACACATGCGGCATTAAAACATTTCTTAACCACACGTCCTAGTGTCGAGCAGCTATTTCTGTTTTGCAGGCATGTTAAAAAACAATAGTTGTAACAATTAGTTTATTTCTTAAAACTGTTGCAGTAATGGATGTGATTTCGGAATGGAACTACATCACTAAAGCATAACAACTAAGTTCCTAAATTGTTAAAATTGGAGGCTCCTTCCAGTCTCTTTTAAAGGCAAACCAGACTTGTGAATACTAAACAACACAAAACACTAACTCTACCAGAATGTATCTTTGGATCAGTTTTGCAGGTTCTAAGCCCAGATAAAGAAAGAGGACTGAAATTTAGTTGGATGTACAAAATGGATAAATAGATACTCAAAAAATCATTTTAACCCACAAAGACTTATTCCCATGGGGATTTTAAAATCAGTCTTTTCAACTCACTCTTTGGTAGTTTCAACATTAGATGTCATTTTTTTATTTATTTATTTACATTTTTTTGTGTTTAGAATCTAACCCAATGTGCTAGCTAAAACCCAGAGCCCAACCCTGTGTTAAATCAAACCAGGTCTGCTTCTATTTGCAGACTACTTTCTTCTGAACTCAGCAATTTTTAAGAGTGAAATTTTCTCATCTTCGGTTTTCTGATGTGATGTTTTTTTTAATCTCACTCGTCATGTTTTAAATAGTAATAGAAATTTGTTTGCATATGGAAAATCCCGCACGCATTGAGATAAGCGGCAATGCGTCTCGCGATGACGCCATACGATTTCCGCTGCAGATCGGTGACTCAGATTGACTGTCTTAGCATATCGGAGTCTTTGTGCGAACAACATTAGCAATTTGTATCTAAGCTAAAACAAGAAAAGATGGTGTATTTCTGTAATCTCTGTGACCTTGACTGAGATAAGCACAGAAGAATCTGTCCCACAGACTCAGCCTCCCAGTCTCTTCTGGTAACCACACACACACACACACACACGCACACACACACACACACACACGCACAGTGGGTGATAACTGTGCCCAATGTGTGTACTCCTTTGCCTAAATCAAGGTCGCCGAGTCACTGCACAGATGAGAACACCGTGTGATTTCTCTTTGTCGTCAGCTTATCTTTAAACAGATACAAACGCGCGCACACATCACTGATCTTCACTCAGTTACTGTTTCATTTTTACTTCTTCTGTTATTTCCTGGCATGTCTGTGATTTCCTGGCATGTCTGTGACTGCAGGTATGTCATCACAGCCGTGTGTGTGTTCCCTGTAAAGGGAAGCCATTCCTGGTACAGAGCCATCAACTTCACAAAAGACAGATGGAAGGATCCTGAGCAAATAAGCTGTCCTGTGTTGATGAAATAATAATATTTAATACACTATGATTAAACACATACCAAAACTCCCCAGCTCTTTATGCTTAATTAATTTTCTGCTCGAGTTTCTAGGATCCATAAGCAGTTGGTTAACTATATTGCATCGGGAAGCACTGCTAATTTCCTCTTGATTCCGAAATTAATTAAAGAGGTACAAAAATTATACTTTTTAAGAATTGCAGTAAGCCGCCCAATCAAAACAGAGCAAAAGTGACCTCTTTTTGTGCTCTGTGTAATTTCGCTATTACAGTTGAAGAAAATGGCTCCCACAGCATGACGCCACCACCTCTTTGTTTCATGGAGAGACTTGTTTTCCTTCACATATACTGTAGAGTTATTCATGTAAGATAACAAGTAAAATTTACATCCCATCTGCCCAGAATACCTTCTTTCACATGTTTGGTGAGTTTCCCACCTGATATGACAGCCTTTGCTTTCATTCAACTGTGAGGTTTTCTTGCCAATTATCCATAATGGCCAGACTTGTCCTCAAATTATATATTAAGTTGCGAGTTATATAATAGCTTCTTAGCTGTTCTTACGTGTTAATTTAGACGAGTCGCACATTTCCTTAAGATTTATGTTTTTTTCAATTATTCTTCCATATTCTGATAATAGACTGAGCACTCCTTCTTGAGAGATTCAAAACCTATAATAAGGTTTAATATCCTGACTTTGCCTCAAAATCTGCCACTGTCTCCTGGAAATGAGAAAGAGTTTTTTGGGGTTTTTTTTACCCCACCCATAACTCCTGTTGAGTTTGTTTTACTAAAATAAAATAAAATAAAAAAATCCTGACTGCTATCTTGCTCTCCTTTACTTTGGTCATGCAGACCTGAACATGTTTTGATGTAGAAGGCTTGTATGAAAGAACCAAAACAGTGCAAAAAAGCGAACAATCCAAAAGCAACGTTAGAAGTCTTGTTAGAAATCCCTCTTCAAATTCAGCATGTGAATTTGAAGAGTTAAAATAAGGATTGGTAGAAAAAAGTAACTATAGATTTTTGTCTCACTCGTCATGCAAACATGACATAATCTGGCTACTAGAAAAAACGGTAACCCTACATGAACTAAAACAGGAAAATATTTGTCTGAATGAACATCAGTAATAATTAATTGATAATTAACAGTGATAATTGCCATTTTGTACAGTGCATACAAGCATCTGGTTTGCACTGTATGCAAGACTGAAAGTGTGTGCACTTTATATTCGGTGACTGCATGTCTCTATTTATTGCATATGTTAATAAATGAACAAACCTCTGTTTAATCTTTTCAATAAATAACTTTTCATTAATACATGGAAGCAATATTAACAGTTCAGAAAAAAAAGAAAAGAAAAGAGAATTGTGCACCTAGGATAAAAAGTAATCACAAATTTGAAAGAAACAAACACAACAATAGTATACAGCTTTGTGGCAAATTTACAGAAAAGCAACAGAATATTTAGCTAATGCGAGGGAAGCTAATCTCAACAAGTCTTACACACACTGACTGGACACTTGGCTGCAAACACCGAACATGTGCAGAGCATGGCATTCCTTCTCCAGCACAAAATCAACACAGAGTAGCTGACTTGAAAAGCAACAGTGGCAAAAGACTAGATTATATTATTAATTTTTTGTGGTTTAGCTCATATAGACTGATAATAAAATAATTTCAGCATTGTTTTCTCTCTAGTATGCCTAAACCATTTGAAGCCCTATCAACATCTACAGCAACCAATTCAAAGATCATTAAAGAAAGTTCACAAATTAGCTCTACATTTCTAGAGACTATATTTATTCAAAAAATAGATTTTAGCAGTTTATATCAGGCCTCCTTGTGATTAAAGAAACGTTCATGAAGTGCAGACTAGTTCCCCACCTAGTTCGGCTCGGCACACCCACCCGAGGAGGACGTGTAGATGGGAAACAGCTGTAGAAAAATACTCTCTTTTTTTTGTTGGTCAGTCTACTTTAGCACTGTATTTGTGTCTGGATCTTAGCTTTTGCTTGTAGCTGGTGACTTACAGAAAAACATTGCATTTTGTCTTGTGATTCTCTAATAACATAAATTTTGGGTGTTGTAAAATAGCTTATAAGCTGATCATACTAAGAAAGTCGGCACTACTGCAGATAAGGAAACTATATTTCTGTAAATTAAAAGTGAAAAAAAGTACTTTGGTTTGGTTGTGTTTGAGATGAGAAATTCACAAAAACAAAAGAAAAACTGCTGGGTTGTTTCTTTAATCAGAATGCTAGAATAATGCTGTTAGGTGGGCAAATAAACTGGTGGTCCAGTTTTTTTGGGGGGGGGGGTGAGAGAAGTTCTGAACTACACAAAGAACTGATCAGAACAGCTTCAACAGGACAAAATAAAAGCTACTAAGATGTGACTTGTTTTTTCTATGTGTCTGAGCCAAATGAATGACAGACTGTGAATCCATAGTTTGACTTTCCTTCCAGTCACCACATCTGCAGCATCAGTTCGAGGTGACTTTTAGAGCCAAAAATTTTTTATCATGTGCAGAAAAGTGAGAATTTCAGCTACGTCCATCCACTTTTACACAGCCTCTACAACAATAAACCTCTAAAACCCACAACCAGATTGTGGTGAGTTGGTCCATGTTTGTACCATATTTGACTTGGCAAATTAACCCTAATTGGTCTGGTTTTAAACCCAGCAGGTTTTAGTGTGTATACAGGAATTAGGCATTTTATAGATGTATGAAAAAGGGTGTGGAGGAAGTCAGTCAGGAAATCAGACTGTTTGCTACATTCTGTCAAATGGAGCCATGGTTTCCACACATAGTGGAGTGAACAAGTGGGTTTTTAAATTTTAGGTTGGAATAAATATAAATATATATATTTAAAAAGAGAGAGATTATTAGAATGAACAAGAGAAACATCCTAGGCAGTGCTTTTGGTAGCAAAATAAAATAAAAAAAAACTACCTGTTTCATAATCTCTGAATTAAACAAACCAGGGCTCCAAGGCAGAGAAGAACTAAGCCTGAATTTGGTTTTGCCAAATGTCTATCATGTCCTGTTGAGATCCATAACCACATGCAAGTACAATATTTAGAAACTGAACCTTGTGCACAAAAAACATGCTGGACATTCACCAGACGGTCACATTTAGGCGCAGGCGTGGACCACGAGCGGACGTCAGAACACAGTCACATACGTCTGCACTGCACATGTGTTCACACAGTCTTTGATTCAAAAGTACAGAACAAAAAATAAATAAATGAAGAAAAAAGATGACTGTACAGTCCAGAATCTGAGACATGGAATCAATTGAATCTGCATGTTTGTTTTGGCTGTGACTATAAAGCTTTTGAAAGTTTTGAACAGAGACGGGAGGAAACTGATATGGTCATGTAAGATATTGCAACTGAGCATAGGGGTGGACGATATAATCAAAATATCATACTATTTTTTTAATAGTAAAATCAGGAGGAAAAATTTTCTACGCAAATGCAGTTAAAGAAAAAAAAAAACATTTAGGCAAGAGAACATTACTACAAAGATATTTTTCAGTTTACCTTAAAACTTAATTCCAAAGACAAAACAACACAACTCAAATAAAAAGCACTATTTCTACTCAGTCGTGATGTAATGGTACACAAATATATCATGATTAGTGGGTTCGGTCTGAACACAAACTGAATCGTGTTCAGATTAATCACAATTCATCACATTACCAATTTTATGTAATCTAACGTTATCAAAATCAATATATTTCTTTTTAAATAGAAACTAAAATAAGTGGCCATGGTAGCATCTCTATAAAGAATACTTGTCACGGAGAAACTATGGTCTGGAGTCCAAACTCACAATGCACCTAGGATGTTTTGGCTGCAGAAATTATGATATTACAAGTTTGACGGGCTTTATGCAACTCTTTAAACCTTTAATTGTAAAGGTTGAAAAGAACTAGTGTCTCTGTTGGCTGTTTTGATACTAAAAGTAAACTGTTCTCAAACGGCTCCTGGCAAAATGCATATTATCCCGGCAGCACAGAAGATCAAAACAGAAAATGAGGCAGATTTTATAACATACATTGCGCCCTTTGAACAGTTTTCTGGGTAAAGCTGTGTTTTAGTATTTGTTTTATTTATTTATTTATTTTTTACATGTGCCGTTTCATCCAGGTTCTCTTTCCATCAACCTTGAGCTGTAACCTGAAGGAGCTGAAGACAGTAAAAAAGATAAAAGGTATCAAACAAAGCATGGGCAACGGGCAATTATTTTTGAGAGATTCTTTGGCTCTTGACTACTGTAGCCGCTCAGACGTTTCTTCCTTCAAACTTCGAAGTCTTTAATGTCACTGCTACCACCGCCTGTTGGTGGAGCACACCTATTAACTCCTATTGGTTTTTTCCCCCCCAATAGTCTAATAAACTGTAGATGTTCACTTTTTTTCCAACAATATAGAGCAAAAGCATCTAGAAGTGTAGGTTGGGTCTAAAACTAATATTGAATTTGGTATTACAATGCTAAATTCTAATTCTTCGCAATTTGACATTGTTATATCACCCGCCTCTAGCTTAGCGATATAAAAGACAAGAAACTGCATGTTTCAATGTGTGCAAATGCCAAAACTTGCAGAACAGGAATAGTTGCTAACTCTTCCCGATCTCTGAATATGGTCGTTTCTGCCGCAAACTGGCTTAAAACTAGATAACTGAAGGTATTTTACAGTTATCTTCAGCTTAATTTTGCTTAAATTGCTTAATTTTAATTTCCTTTAAAAAGGAAAATTGTTGAGAACATTCAGTCCTTACGATAAACCAGATCATTGTGATGTTCAAATCCTTACCTTTGACAAGTCGTAGCCCTAAATATGACAGTAAGTTCATGAAACACAGAGCTGTCTTCATTTGCATAAGAATGTTACTTTAACATTTCCAGTACCGCAAAGAAATTCTTTTTGTTTTTCAAGCTTTCGATGATTACGGTAGGGGGAGTGGGGAGGGCAGGCGGGAGGGATTTAGCGTGGCATCCTTAGATTTAGTGCATTAGACAAATAAGGCTTCCCTGAAAGGGACCAATGCAGCAACAGGGGCAGCGAGGAAAAGGTAGAGGAGCAACAATTGGGGCAGACAGCAGCACCACAAGCAATTGAAGGAGCATCCCCTCCTCCCAGCCTCATAGCATAACAGTGTGCTATTTGGTGGTTTGTAAAAATCCCACTTACTGTATAAAGAAATATCTCTGCATATGTTTCTCAATGCCTTTTTTTTTTCATGTAAAGCTCTTTCTCCAACAAGTGCTTGCTTTTTATTTTTAACTGCAACAACAAGCCCACCTTTTGAATGCAATAATTAAATCTCTTTGGGACGTTGAGACAATTGTCTGTATATGCAACATACATAAAAATTGAAAAAGCACAAGAGCAAAAGTATAGTCTAGTCCTGGGACAACACTAGAGATGAACCGCCAGCAGCAAAATAAGTGCTGGTTAAGAATCAGATGACAGATAGCAGAGACTATTAAATCAAAAATGTAGCGAGGGAATCGACAGACCATAAGCAGATTGCTGTTACATTTCCAGAGTGCAAGCCAATTTTTGGTGGCCTATTACTAGCGACTCAGAGAGGTTACTTTCTGCTGACGTGGCCCGATTGATATCAAGAGGGGAGCAAGATGGTAAATGAAAGATGAAAGAGCTGGGCTGGAGAAGAAAACGTCAGATGGAAATGAGAAGAGATTATATAAATAGGAAGGATTCGATTTCAGTTTCTCTTTTCTCCTCACCAATAGAAAAGTTAACCAAAAAGAAAAACTTTCCAAAAACTAAAGAGAGAATGAATTACTTACAGGTCTGACATAGAGAAAGAACCTCATATGCTCGAATACAAAAGCTCACAGAAAACACTGCAGGTTGCCAAGTAGGATTCAACCTATTCTCTCTTTCTGAGTATCTACCGGGTTTAATCTCTAAAACTTGATTGGCAATTCACGTTACACATTTTGTTTTTGGTAGCAGGTGGATTGATTTGACTTCCATGCGAGGGAATAACAAAATGTACTTTGAAAATAAAAATTCTGAAGAGTCCACTTAGTGCAAACACGGACAGAGAAATTCACATAAAACTCAAGTTGGGGTGCACTTACTGTACAATGCCTTGTAAAAGTATGTTCACTTTTCTTTTACATTTTGTAAACTTCAACCTTCTGTATTATATTGAGAGTTTGCGTGATAGACAAATACAAAGTAGTGCGTCATTAGGAAACATTAGAAAACTAACAGCATAATGAACAGCAAGAAAAATGCCAGGCAGGGCAGAAATGAAGTTGTAGGAATGACTTAAGCATTTGAAGATTACACAAAGGGCTGTTTAATCCATTGTTCAAAAATGGGAAGAATGACACAAATACAAACATATGAAGACGTGGCCACAAACCTAACCTAGCAGGGGAGTATTATCAGAGAAGCAGCCAAGAGGCCCATGGCAACAATGAAGGAGCCGCAGAAACCCACACCTCAGAAATAAGAATCTGCTCAAATGGCAACTATTAGCTGAGAAGTCCACAAATCTGGACTTTAGGGAAAAGTGGCAAGAAGTAGTAAGCAGTAGGAAGTCCCATTTGCAGTTTGCCATCTTCATGTGAAAGGCATCTTCCACATGAAAAGGCTTGGTCAGATGAGGTCAAAATGTCTGAGCACCTCTCACCCCCTCCACCCGCCCATGGTGAATAATGTTGGTGGCAGCAAACATGATTTTCTTTAGTGGAGCACATAATCTAGAAAGAGTTGAAGGACAGCGGGTGGAGTTAAAAAAAAAAGGAAACCTGAAAGTTAACCTGTTGAAGGATTCCACAAACATAAAACAGAGGGGAAAGACTCCCCAGCAATTCCAGATCTTCCAACAATTCCAGCCAGAGCTGCAATGGCTTGGTTAGACAACAAATTCTCTGTCACTTAAAGTCCAAATGAAATAGGATGACGCCTATAATTGGAACATATCAAAATATGGACAGTTCAGGGTTTGTGAATACTTTTGCAAGGCACAGTACAACAGAACGCACACATACACAGGCCAAACAAAATAAAAAAAAATCAAAGTAGAGAACTGACACGACCAGAAAAACACACATAGTTGATGAAGGCACTATTACAAGCAAAGTCCAAGTACTAGTCGTCACAGAAAACATTGACACCCTTTACCCCAAATCCCCGGTGGAAACCCCTCAGGCTAGATGTTCAATTTAGGATTAAGAATGTGTTTTAGACAAATTATTCAGGTTTTTCTACAAAAGCTGAAAACAGACAAAGTCAGACTTTGCCATCGGAAGGCCTTTGTGTTGATCATACTGCCATTATAGTTTCCTGTCTGTCTGCCTGTGCTGGAACAGGAAGACAGTTGCTGACTCATCTTACGACCCTCTCATCACCCTTCTTTTCTCTTCTGTGCCAAAGTTCTTGACTAAACAGTTAAAAAGTTGCTCAGTACAGCATGTCATTTCTGCACTTCGTCAGCAAAACACAAATCTCTCACTTTGTTTGCACTTTTCTCACATGCCCTCCTTTGTTTGGGAAGTTGATTAAAGAGTCTGGATCTGTGAAAGCGTGAAGACATTTATGTCCACATTTGTGTGGGGGCAGCATCCCAAGCAAAGTCGACTAAGGTAAAAGACAAACTGTTCTACTAACCAAAACCCATCTAGCCCGGGGGGTTTGACACATAAAACAAATACACACTCGTGCAAGCATGCAGACACACTCGCACGCCCGTAATCAGTCGTGCACTCACACACGGCCCCTTCCCCCTCCCCCAGGCAGCAGACAAGGCAGTACATTCAATGTAACACAGAAGTCAGTCCCTTCAGAAGTCCATGGGATCCTCCTCCGCAAGGCCATTGTTAGCAATGGTTCTGCCTCCACCCTTTGATGAAAGCCCATCACTTTCAGGTTTTGCCTTCGGAGGTGGAGTCGCCTCTAATCCCGCCCCGGGCGCGCCCCAGGCATCAGTGGAGGGCGGGTAGAAATCGTCGTCGAAGCCGCAGAAGCCTTCGTCCACGCCTTGATCGTAGCGCTGGTAGGTGGAGGCATGCACCTCGTTTTCTCTGGCCGTGATCTCCAGAGTGCTGTTCCACATGCCGTAGCCGAAGTAGATAAGCACACCTGAAAGGATACATGGAAACATCTCGCTGAACATAAAAGAAACAAAGTAATACCCCATATGAAAGAGCATGCAGGAAGAGTAACTTTCCACTGATGTCTAAAATGCTCGAGTAACAAATTTTGCACACACAAACAATCTGCGATCGTCAAGCAAATATAAGTTTCATGCACAATGAGGAGCTGTTAATTTTTACTGAACACAAGCTTGATCTGTTATGATCACAAAAACTGAAATGCAAATTAAAATCAATCTATTTTTTTCACATTACTTTTAACCATGCAGTAAGACTTGTAAAGAAGGATGTGACAGCTTAAGCAAGTTGTATGTTTAACACTTTGTTGTAGTTTTCCTTATGTCTGTGGGAAGCTTGTGAATAGTACTCCACCACCTTTTGTCACATTATAATCACAAACTTCAATGTGTTTTAATGGGATTTTATGTTCCAACACAGAGAACATCAAAGTGTACAGTTTGCTACGAACCTGATTGACTGCAGAACAAACAAGTGAAACAAGGAGGTTTGGTAAAACATAAATGTACTTTTTTGTCCTTAAAGCATAATTTGCACTGCACATTACCCAGAGCAACCACTTTGTGTTTGTATGAAACAACATGAAGTGGGGAGGCATTTCTTCAGCAAGAACTGGAAAGCTGGTGTAAACTGATACAAAGTTGGACTGAATGAAATACAAGGTAATCCTAAAAGAAAGCTTGGGAAAAGTTGCTAAATTATTGTGATTTGTGCAGTGGCTCACCGTGAGCAGGACAACGACCTCAAACATACCATTATATAATGGAATTGCTTAGATCAAATCATTCACCTTTGTTGAGATGGTCTAGTTAAAGTCCAGAACAAAGTCCTATCAAGAATATGTGGCAAGACTTAAACATTTCTGTTCACAGGCGGTCCCATTAAATCTAAGTGAGCTCAACATATTTACAAAGAATAATAAGAAAGAATAGGTTATTGCTGACTTTGATTCTACAATGAGTGCCACATTTTTCACACCTTATTTGGTAAACTTGCCACTGGGTTGTGTACGCTGCCAATAAAATACATTTGAGTTTACGGCTAAAACATGATCAAATCTGAGAAAGCAAGAAGACTAGACAAAACTATGGCTTTTACTCAATAATATTAAAAGAGGTTGTAAGCAACCTCTTTTGTAGTTGTAAGCAAATTTAAACAATTTGCTTACAACTGAAGAAGAAAGGAAAAGAAAACCTGATACGCTTTTGTTCCGGCTAAAAAAAATAAACATTAGGGTTTCTTAGCAAATTGAGCCATTAAATGAATAATTTCTTCTGTTATTGGAAGTAATCTGAGCAGAGTTATTGCTTGAAACCAAAAAATTGCTCTTATCTGTCCTGGATAATACCTGGATTCTCTCCACATTAAACCTTTTTCTGGCAAACAAAGTCTTTGGGAATGTGTCTGCTTACCAACGAGGCACCAGATTGAAAATCGAATCCAGGTGATGGCAGATAGCTTAAGCATGAGGTAGATGTTGACCAGCATGGCTGAAGCAGGTACGAAGGGCACGCAGGGTGCCATGTAAGGCAGCCGCTTAGGGTTTTCTGGCTGCTGGAGGATAATGATAATCAGCAGGGCAATGAAGATGATGAGGAAGATTAGTAGCAGCAAGGCCCACCAATGACCCTCTGTGATAAAGTTCGCTCCTGAAACAGAGGGAACAAATGGTGATTGAACGTTGCAGTACCCTTGTATCTTGGACTAAAGCATTGCTGATTTGTTCTTACCAAAAATGATGAAGGAGCAGAAAGCGAAGAACAAGATGAACAGCAGTAGCACACACACGGTGACGGTTTTCCCCGTGACCGGAGTTGGCCTGTCCATTTTTCCAGGGAGGCCTAGACGGATTCTCAACGTGTAGTAGCGAGGTCCGATCAGCTTCTTGAGCCGTCGAGACATCCCTCCTTCTGACTCCTCTGCTTCAATGCCGGTTGTCATATCCACTGTGCCGTAGTTGGGATGGCTGGCGCTGTACGCATTTTTATCCGGTTTCCCAATCAGCATCTCGTTGTCGCCTAGCGATGGCAGGTTTTTGGCCCCGCAGGTGTTCGTGGTCTGCCCTCCGTACTCGTCGGCCTCACTGGTCGGCGAGCAAGCGTCTTTCTCGCACTCAGCCAGAATGCCTTCCTTTTTCTTCTTGTTCTGCTCCTCAGAGAGAAAGTTTACAAAGCCGTGGATGTCGCCCTCGGGTTGGTAACGCAAGAGGAGCACGCAAAGGCTTACCTGTGCCGAGAGAGGGAGAGAGGGAAGTTTGTTTCTTTCATAGACAGAAATCAAAATCAAAGACTGTTTTGTGCACATTTTGTGCACATTTTGTGCAGTTGTGTTACACTAAAACCAATGTTTTTTCTTTACTACCTCTTAAGTTAACATACACATACAGAAGCTATCCTGCATTTGTTTTAAATTATTACACCTGATTTTTGCTATTTTATTGGCCCCATACAGATCTTAATGTTTCCATTGCTAAACTCAGTTCAATTTGCATACCATATTTGTATACTGTGTATATTGTGTCTTGTAACTTTATACATGTCAGCATTTAAAAATGACAAACTTCTGTTGTTTTCATTGGGATTTTATGTCTTAGACAAACACAAAGTAGAACATTATTGTGAAGAGGACGCAAAATAACACACTTTTTTGAAGGTGCTTTGATTTGGCTTATTATAAGAAATTTTCAATAAAATACAATGAAATTTGAATTTATAGGGTGGTTAAAAAAGTGATAAAAGTACAAGTAAATATTGCAATGCATCATAATGCCTCATCTCTGTATGGTAAGACATGGGTCAATGCGGTTCAGTAACCATTTTTGGCTGCTTCCATTGTTAACGTAGCTCATAGAAATGACCGATAATGCACCGTTCTACTGGTGCTGAGATGCTGGCATCATATAAAACAGTCCATTGATTGGAGGACAGAAAAATGCCACTGCTTGCAACAAGTACGAGACATGCTAAGGCATTAGGTTTGTTGTTGCACTAGTACGATGCAATGTTAGGTATTTGGGTTTAACCCAGCCTGCTCAGTGAGAGTCCACCTGGCGGTGGAAAGCTCTCCTGAATATGCCGGGCCACGCCAGAAGGAGAAAAGCAGAAAAAGAATGCATCCTCTTTTGTGGTTAGATATTACACATATAAAACATGTTCCCAGCACCAGTACTTATCACTCACTAGAGTGTAGGCCAGCAAGGTGCCAATGGACATCATCTCTATCAGGTCTCTGAGGCTGACCAGAAGGGACAGAAGGGCAGCCAGAAACCCAGACACCACACAGGCCACAGCAGGGGTCTCTGTGTATGAAGAAACATTGGCCAGGAACCTACACACACAGAGTGGTAAAGATACAGAAGACATGTCATTTCTCCAGACACAAAAATTAAACAACATACAGTAAGAGTATAGACTTACTTAAACAGAAGACCATCCCCTGCCATAGCATAGATGACCCTTGGCATGGGGAACAGGGACCCCAGGAGGGACACAGTGAGTCCAGCTATGGACCCCACAGCAACTATGTATTTTGCAAACATGCAGCCATGCATGGAAAACATCTCCATCAGTGGAGCGTCTGCGTCGATTTCATTATATGGAACCATAAGCGTCAGTATCACAGAGACCTGAAGGAAAGGCACAAATATGGTGTTGCTATTGCATGAGAATGCTACGGCCTTTAGCTTTTGACAAAGATGAGGACATTTAACCATTTTATATACAAAAATACACAAAATATTTGTATATTCATCAAATTCTTACTGAAATATGAAGCAAAAACTTTTCATGAAAGAGAAAATTTTGCAAGGTCCTTCGACTCAGTCGAAGGACATTTTATTAGACTCTGGCTGCTGCTGAATGAGAACTACAGACTTACAGTTTGGCTTTACAGTAATATCGTGCTCAGCTCTCCCCATCGCATGCAAATTGCTCATTAGTCATTATTCGCTCTCTTTCTGTGTGTGTGTGTCTGTATGTTTTTGTCCTTGCGTCTGATGTGTGAAATCACGCAGGGCCATCTGTCACAGTTGCTGTGCTGCAAAAGAGCTGGATTTGCATAACTGCTACAGAAAAGAGAGAGTGATTAAAAAGATGAACCCCACACAGCTGAAATAAAGAAATGTGTTTCAGTTAAAGATTTAGCCCTCTGGCAGGAAACGCCATTAGAACATTTTTCATTTTTACTAATAGCTCTGTGAGAATACACGTTGGATTATTATAGCACTGTGCGCATTTATCGGTACCTCTGATAAATATGTTAGACAAATTAACAGGCATTATCTCACCCTGAAATTATTATTTTTTTATTATTATTTTTGTTTCAGGGCATTAATTTAATCAGGAAGAAAAATAGGAAACAAATATTCTTTTGGTAAAAACCCAACTTTCTAGCATTTATTATATGTTTTCATTTACTTTTTTTATATTGCTTAACTGTTTAAGTTGATTAGAGTAATAAATAGTTGCTTTCTGTTTCTCTGCAGTTTAAATATCGTGTAGGAGAAAGGCAAGTTTTTTTAACAACTCTCCAAAACAGGAAATATAAAAGAACAATAAAGAAGGTCTATGTTGCCCACAGTAAGTCAGAAACTGGTGGAATGACAATAGGTGCTGTATTAATCTTGCCTATATCCACAGCCAGAGCAATAATAAAAAAAAAGAAGTTTAAAACAACCAGAACACCGACATGTTTACCTCATCACCACGCAAGTCAAGGTGGTTAAAATAAAATAAATTAATATTGTTAGAATAAAAATGGAGAAAAGCACTCGATACCTTATCAGGTGTTATGGCATACACGGCTGTACAAAATATTAACAGCTGTGGTGATGCATTTCATTTTATGACTGAAAATTACATCAGAAATGTACTTAAAAGTAAAACTTTCCAGCATTTTCAGTGTGACATTATTCTACTGCAATAAAACCTGCAGAATCTTTAGCAGAGTGTCAGTAAGTCTGGTGACACAATTAATATTGATTGAATGTATTCTTAGGTTTGGCAGCGCTATTGAACATAGGAAATATTAGCAAAACAGAGTCCCATCTCCTGTTTTACATTAGATGCAGATGTAAATGCTAAAAGTATAGTTGCTAAAGATAACTGTAACTCACTGGAAGAAAAATTAGGGATAATGCTCTGGAGCTGTGCAGTTTATGACCATTCTTAAAAATTAATGACCCTTATAATATAAACCTTCAGTCAATCTGGGGTTAAATCTTTGGATTTTTTTTTTCTTTTCTCAGCAATGAAATTCTCACCAGGAAACACAGATTATGTAGGATCTTATTTCCCTTAGCCAATGCAATCGAGGTTCTAAAGCATAAAATCGTCACAGTTATTCCCTAAAATCAAGATTTATTCTAAAAACCTTCAGTCATAAGAAAATGTATCAACCCATCATGTTATGCTGTGGTTGTTTCAGCAGATATTATCCATAAGCCAATTAATATTTACAAAACAACCAATATTAGAAAGTATTTACTATAATAAAGCCTGTCTGTGTTTCAAGAAAAAGTACAAAGACCTCAGCTGTCAAGCTTGAACTCAAATTGGATTCATTGTTTTGTAAAAGAACAGTTTGTCCCTGACTACCATTATGAATTATTTAATAACAACAGCCAAAGAATAATTACGAAAAAATATACCTGGAATACTCGTCTAAGAAAAAAACAAAAAATAAGAATTTCTGCCATCATGAGTGAAAAAGTTAGCTACAGTCTGTCACTCAAGCATATTTCAGAATCTCTATCACCAGAGAAATGAGTCAATAGCTTTACTCTAATTCTACAGTAACCCTCATGGGAGCAGGAAAGTTTCTCCCAGATGCCGACAGCGTGAGGCAGATCAAAGAAAGACAGAGGTTAAAAATAGGGGAAAACCATTTTTCGAGCTCATGATAGGGGTAACGTGTGGAAGCTGATGTGACAGGGAGACACGATCTAAAGCTGATGTAACCTTTGCTTCAGGTAAAAATTTTTAAAAAGAAAAAGATTCTTGTGTTTTAATTGGTCGATATTCCCCAGAACCCACAGCAACATCCACTCACTGTACACAAGGGAACCCTATGTTGTCTGAGCTGAATACATGATTGTGGTGGAGATGCACTCTTCCACATTTAGCGTGCAGGGAGAGGCTCTTTTTTTTCTCCCTGTCAGGAATACAACATTTGAGACAACCTTCTCAGTTTGTATTCATTCACAACCAACAGAAACTAAAAGTAAAAGTTGAAATTTAGGTGTGAAGATCAGGAATAAATAGGAATTTATAACTGGAAGTAAAACATTGCTTTTGTCAGAAACAAAAATGTAGGACACCCCTACTTTATGCTATGATATTTAAACGTATTAATGTTGTACTGAGGCATACAAGTAAGATTAAAGTGACATAAGTAAGCAATCAAAATAAAGACTTTTCTTTTCTTCTAAAAACTGAATGTCTGGTGTGGGAAAAAGTTAGGATAACACATTTTGGTTTCATTTAAAATTACACACAGACATAACACCATAAGTGAGGATGACTGGAACATCCGTACTTAAACTTCTTAGTTGAACTTGGCGTACTCATTCCTGTTGAAGTGGGAATGGCAACCATGGTGATATTATGGTTTTCAGAAGAAAATTATGATGATAATTAAAAAAATTCCACTGTATGGAAAATCATCAAGTGGAGGAAATAGAAAACTATATACCCAGGTCTGACTGTCCAAGCAAATTCACCGTGAACTCATAGCGCAACATGCCTAAAGAAATCTTCAGAATTCTAAAATTCATCTCAGCCTGAGATAAACGTGAGACCATATTTAACAAAAAAACAATGATCTTGATCTCATTGAGATGGAGTTGGGTGACCTGAAGTAGATAATACACAAAGAAAACCTTTCCGAAATACTGTGTGACTACAAGAAATGTCTAACTAGACAATGTGAAGAAGGCTGTTGTAACTTTTTTCTTAGTTGTAATGCGTTGTTGATTTTTTATTTTTTTTTCACAAAAGTCCAACACGGTAACTTTATAATATTTACCTGTGATCAAACATTTTACAGTAATCTATGTGAGCACTTCATAATATAAAAATGAATGTTTACTGACCTGGCCTTTTTTCAATATGACTGTGTATGAAAATAGCATAAAAGCCGATGAAAAGAACATGTACTGTTGCTAAGAAAAGGAAAATAGCAAGATATGTTTTGCATAAATGAAGTGTAAAGTTATTAACAGTACATTAGGTAAATCATATTGACATCTATATATAGCAGAGTCTTATACGAAAACTCTTTAAACCCTCAGTAAGAAAAGTGTTTGACTGCAGCAGTTATGCTTGATAAAGAAAAAAAGCAAAAGTTGAGTCCAAAATACTCTTAGAGAATTACAAATTGAAGTAACTCACAGAGACATAGGCAGTGAGGCAGGTGATGAGTGAGGCAGTAATGGCGTAGGGGATGGAGGTGTTGGGGCTTTTGGCCTCTTCTCCTGTTGTAGCGATGATGTCAAACCCGATGAAGGCATAGAAGCAGGTGGCTGCACCCTGCATCACCTGCACCAAACAAGAAGAAAGTGTAGCTCGTAAAAAGATGACTGGCCCTGCATGTACTTGGACATTTCGGATTGTATACACATTGTTACTTGCATTCATGAGCACCTGTGGTAAACATGTTAAAAAGATCTTATGATGAAATCGGGTTTTACTGCAGAATCAAAATCTCACGCGGAAAAGATTTTTCACACACATGAGCCAAAATACTTTCCAGTGGATATAAGTTGGGTTTTTTTCTGTTAAACCAACCTGGAGTATTTGTTGCTGGAAAAGTCTGCAATGTTGTGATGGACAGAAAATGTCCAAGAATTTCTTAGAAAAGAATCAATTTTTAAATAGTTTCATGCTAATTATGGAAACTCTGTTACAAAACAAAATGCCACTCTTTGCTGAAGTTCTCTAACACAGAGCTTTGACAATTTGGTGCCATCCTTGACTGTGTTCACACAATATAAAATTAAATAAATAGTTCTTTTACATTAAAACACTTGTTGGGGGTACCAGTTATCGTGCTTTGGATGATTTTGTCAAGACAATTTGGAAATCCAACAAGAAATGTCCCCAACTGATCAAATTCACTCAAATTACAGATATGATTTATTTTTTTTACAATTCTTTCTCTTTGAAATTATGCCACTGTATTACAAGAAACATGTACAGTAAGGCTTCTTACACATGTTTACCAGTGTTGCCGTGTTGCAGTGTCACAGATAAGTGTGGCTGTGAGTGTGCATGCATACCCCTGACCAGCCAAAGGGTAGGAATCTCCCTTCATCCCAGTTCTCTCCGTTGACAAAGAACAGCCCAGCAATCATCATGAGAACCCACACGATGAGGTTGATGATGTTCAGTGCATTGTTGAAGCCAACAGAGTTCTTCACTCCCAAAGCCACGATCACTGTCACCAGCAAGGCTATCAGAAGGGCCAGCAGATCTGGGTATGACTGCTCCCCTTTACCTAGAAATAACACACACAAACACACGCCCACATCCATGCACCCCAAAGCATTATGATGTATCAATGTATTTCATTAGGCAGCAGTGGTAACAACTAGAATAAAGACTCCACTTATAAAACAAAAAGATGGACATGATTCTTTTTCATTTGAGGGATGTAGCAGTGTGCTAACACTGCTGTGCTGCAACATAAATGTCCTGTGTTCAAATGCACGGCCTTTCTCAATGACGTAAACTCATTATCCACGACTGTTTTTTTTCTAGATACTCTAACTTCCTCCTAACATCCTAAAGTAAGTATGGTAAACAAACTGCTTTCTGTAAGTTTTCCTCTGGTATGTGTGAGTGCAGGTGTGGTTGTTTGTCTTGTGTGCTCCTGTGTTACCCTATTATAAACTGGTGTGTATAGATAGCAGATACTGTAGGAGGATATGTTATCCTGAATAATAAATAAAATACAGTTAATACAATCCTAAGAGTAGAATTGTCCAGAGGTAGATTTCTAAAATTATGAAAAGACATTTTGTGTGGAATAAATGTGTTGTTTTATTCCTAGCCTCTACATTTGTCTTTATCTTATTAGCAATGCAATAAAATTAAGAAATTGCAAAAATGACAGTCAAATATTATATTAGTTATGTTGTCAAGAAGTTAACAAAATCTGCTACAATATGTCATAACATATACTTTATTATATTTGGCAATAAAACAAATCCATAATGTTTTAATTGAGAGGCATAAAGAGAATTGTTATTTTGACACAATTTTTTTGTGTGCATTACAAAAAAAAAGAAAAAAGGCTAACTAAATTTCAGCTTGTAACTACTTCATGTGTAACGCAAATCTTTATATTTGTGTTGGACAGACATTTTAAAAGCCCAAAATTAAGAGTACATTCACAAACATGATGAGTCTGTTTGCACGTTTCACCAGAACTGTGTATTTTTAGCAAAATTCCACAACTTCCCCTGGGCGGGGAGGAACAATTCACCAGCTGGAAAGGGAAACAACACTTTTCAAATAAACCATGGAACAGCTGGCCATGCTGCAAGCCATGTGACCACTCCCACCATGTTCTCAGTATCTACTGGTAAATTCAACTGGGTCTACCAGAGGCATGTGCAAAGGGAAGGACACGTCATGGTTTAGCTGTTGAGCTAAGGTTACTTTGGGTCAGATGGTGGAACTGCTTTTGTCTGGCTGTATTCATCATCATAGACTACGACGTAAGAATCTGACAAGTCAGTGACAGTGAGGCTGATAGAGCAATGGTTCAGAAACAAAGTTGTTTTCACCAAAGAGAGCAGCCTTCTTTACATGGCTTTAAACTGGAACCAAGTGGAAAGCTATGTTTGAGGATTTATTTTCATAATTCAAGATGGAGCAGCAGATGCTATTTTTCATTAGGTCTTGGCTTCTATGAGTGGCAGTAAGATGGCATAAAACTACTCCTGCCAAAATTTATGGTTAAAAAAAAAGCTCAGCTTGTGTAGTTTTGTTTTTCATCATCAGAATGCAAAATATTTAATTTGGCCAAATCCGACCAAGAAATTTTTGCTTTTAAGTACACAAATAGCACCAAGGGAGACAGTTTCCTAAACCTATCCAACCAGGACTGTTTTATCTGGCAATCCAATGACTTGTTTTCTGATTCCCTGACAAAAAATGCTATCTCTTTGATAAATATTTCATAAACCAAGCCTGTTGTTTGAAATGAACACAGGGTTGGATCAGTCTGTGTCTTTTTCAGAACTGGGTTAGCAAATATAACAAGCATAAGGTGGAACCTCGAAACATCTGACGTTAACTGACAAACTGTGTGTTATGATTACCCTGCTTCTATGAGTGCCAAACATGGCAAAGCTAAAAACTATCATTACCATTTCATGAAATTCATGAAACAGCCAACATGAAATAAAACCAATGAAAACAAAAAAATAAAGCCCAGTCAAAAGCAGCCTCTTACCCAAGCCGTTGAGTGTGCCAATATGTGAAATCATGAAGTTGCTGATGCTGTGATTGGCCAGAGAGTCCGCCATGCTGCTGAGAGCCGACGCCCCCGCCGCCGTGCCGATCAGATACTCCAGGATTAAGTTCCAGCCGATAAAAAAAGCCACACACTCTCCCACGGTTACGTAGCTGTATGTGTAGGCAGAACCTGTGGTCTTAGGCACACGCACTCCAAACTCTGCATAACACACTCCTTCAGTAAAGAGAAGAAGACACACACACACACAGGCACCCCCTCTGATATATTGCAAGGAGTAAAAGGCTGAGTTAAGGGAACTGATTAGAACTGTAGGGTTATGGTGAAGCATCCCTTGAGGATCTATCAAATTAAAACTATAATGGCGTTGACCTTGTAATAATATGCACACTTACTGAAGGCTCTTCGTGAATCAGAGAGGTTTAATAATGGTATAAATGTCTGCATTCTATTGCTGCTTTAATCACCTAAGTGTATGTAAAAGACAGAGATGGCAAAAGACTGCTTATCCTCTCTCACCTGAAAGTATGGATGCCACAGCTGCGATAATGAAGGACACAATGACCCCAGGGCCAGCCATCTCCTTGGCAACAAGCCCCGAGACCACATACATCCCCGTCCCGACGCAGCTGCCCACACCGAGCGACACCAGATCCACCGTGGACAACACCCGGGCCAGTCTGGTGCCGTGTGAGCTGGTGCCAGACACGGCCGAATCCAGCATGGACTCCACGGGTTTGGTCCTCAGCACCCGCGACGTGAAGGTGTTCCATGCCGAGCCCCACTGTATCCTGCGAGGGTCCAGCTTCCCCACCAGTCCGCTCATAGCGAGGGCGTGACGTCGAAGAGTGGAAGGCTTATGAGGAAGACTGCGAGACGGTTGTTCTTTGATGCTTCAGTTCAAGTTCTGGAAATTCACTGTAGACAGTGAAGTTATTCTTCATCCATGTGATGGAAGAGGATCGGATTTTCTGCCGCTTTCTGTGGCTTTCTTAGCAGTCTAGCGGAAGGCCTAGTTTGGTTCTACCCACATGACGACAGAGAAAGTTACCTGAAAGACAAAAGAGAGTTTACTTTCACACATGGCTTCTGTTACTGTGTGAGAGGTGCTTATATTTTCACAACACAAGCGTAAAAGTAAGGCGCACTTTCACATTGACCGCAAATGATTTGTACCTTAATTAGTGAGCAGCCAAATTAAAAGGCCATTCCCTGTAGCTCTGTTGCCATGGCAGCTAAGATCATCCACGACAACCGCAGTTCATCATTTCCTTTTAATGTTTGTGCAGGGAAGAGAGAGTAGTATCTGCATGCTGTGATGTTACCAAAGTTCTTAAATGAACATGCTTGTGTAATGTTTACTGAGCAACGTGAGATTAAAATGTTGGTGACAACACTTTGTGACGTCATTGACAAAAGAAAGCAGATTGCTAAAAAACAACAAATGAAAATTATCACATGCTGATAACTTTTGGTAAAACCCGCTCTATTACCGAATACAATAGACTGTTTAACTAATATTAAACAATGAAAGGAACACACATATGAAAGCAGATATGTGTGAACATTAAAATCTCAAATAAAACAAAAAAGCAAGTGAAAAAAATTTAAAAATCAAACTCCAGCAATCTCAAGCTGTTTATTGGTATTAAGAGACTAAATGTTTCTTTCTTTTTTTTTTTAATGAAATCTGAAAAATGTCCCAAATTAAATGTGATTCTAAATAAGCAGATGGTGGCACAGGGCCACCGAAATGTTTATGCAGCAAACAGTATGACATAATTGATATCATATCCCATTAAAACTAAGCATTGTTCAGTGACTTTCAGAAGATCCGCTTTAACTTTTACACTTTTCTCTTTTTACAAATAATAATGAGCGACTTCAGGGCGTGCCGTGGTGGCGTAGTGGTTAGCGTGACCCATATTTGGAGGCCTTGAGTCCTCAACGTGGCCGTCGAGGGTTCGACTCCCGGACCCGACAATATTTGCCGCGTGGCCATCGAGGGTTCGACTCCCGGACCCGACAATATTTGCCGCATGTCTTCCTTCCCTGTTTCCTGTCAGCCTACTGTCATATAAGGGACACTAGAGCCCACAAAAGACCCCCTGGATGGGAGAAAAAAATAATGAGCGACTTCAATGTGACTGCCCTTTATGCAGCGCCATCCATCTTGACATTACACATAGTGGTTTGCATGTAGACCAAAAAGTAAAACTTTAATTTAATTTTCAAGGTGTTAACACTTTTGCAAAGGCTTGTAGACGAATAAGTGGAACGATTAAATATTGCTGAGTAACACTGCTCTATAATTCCTTCCTCTCACAATGTTTTTGTGGATAATGATGAGATTAGGCACACTGCTGAAAGGAGAGCTATTACAGTCCTCAATTGGAGCCCTCGTCTCTCACTCCCTCTGAGCGGCGCTGGACCGGCAATCAGCACTCATCTACTTTAGGCGGCAAACGCAAAGTAACTGAACAAACACTCGTATGCGGCACACCCACGGTGCCTCTCAGCAATGATGACTGCAATTATCCAGCTGTTTAACCGGATCACAATGGGGGCCACTATTGGAGCTGCACTCAGTGGAAGCACGGGCATGTGAAGCGGTAGAAAGGGCTCTGAGGTTGAAGTAATGTGAGTGTTACGGTGAGCACTGAGTGGAGTAGGAACACTTTAACTGACACAAGGGGCAACATATGCACATGCTAAACATGAGCTTGCAAGGCAAGCCAAGTCAGCATATTTACACAGCAAAATAAAAACTGAAGTGTTAAAATAAAGTTCTTTTTTAATAATGTAGCATAATCTCACGCTAAAAGTGTTTGACCTTTGATTTGAGATGATTTATGAGATGTATTTTATATGTTTGAAAGATGGCAGTAAATTTTTATTTGAAAAGCCAAAGCATTTTGCTGAAGATTTTCTAACAGTGAAGCTTTGCAGAGAGCTTTTGACCTATATTGCCACTGAAGGCCAAAGGTATGATTTGTTAGACAAATATCTTGAGATAAAATTTGAAACGTATAGATTGAATGCATTAATAAATGCATCTACTGCAATGTTTTGGTAATTTATTAAATGCAAAATAACATAATTTTTTTAAATTAAGAAAATATTAGTTTTAAAAGCATTTATTTTAGACAGGATTTTTTAAAAATTTATTTCTATTAATAATCTGCAGTTAACCATGGCTGCACAGCTGATAATGCCATTGCCTTGCAGCAAGAAGATCTTGGGTTTGAATCCTGGAGTGGCATCTTTCTGCATGGAATTTGCTTGTTCTCCACATGTACTCCAGCTTCCAGTTAACCAATCAGATTTAAGGGTCTATTTCGTTTTAGTAGTGGTTTGTCAAATAAGCACCACGAGATTTAGAAATCACATACTTTAGGTTACTAAATGTCAGGAAGAATCAAAACTAACACTAATCAGATTTTCTAAAATCGCCTCACTCCCTTACTATTTGATTTATTTAACACATCATCAGACAAGGTACTCAAAAGCTTTATAAAACGCTGTTCTCTAGTGTCCAAGTAGTTGCTAGTCGCTAAAAGCAAATACATATTCACTCTCATAAAATACAGAACAGTAAAAATCTAACTGTATGCCATCTATCAATCTTAAAAACAAAAACCCAACGCCAATAAATTTTTCTCTCTCTAAACCACAAAACTATAGGATGACAGAGATCTATAATGATTTATAATGCAGCTCTCCGCTGGGCAGCCTGTGACAGAAACACCCACCTAAACATTGTTGTAGACTGGCGTCTCGCCCACCTTTGCAGTGGCACACCCTGAAAGCAGGAACTGCATCCTGCCAGACGATGTGCTCCAACACAGTGCAAAAAGCCCCAGTCTGAAGGATCCTGATAAATGCGGCACAGAGTCAGCAAGGCACTGGCCTGCAAACCCAGATCCCAGTTTGATGGAGCATCTGGTGGCTGTGCCAAGGCTCCACCCTGCAATGCAACCAATCTGCTGCCAACACTGAAGGCTCAGTCATTGTGGAACATTTCTGAGCTGGTCAGACAGGAATTTTACTGCACCTGATCTCGCCATCAACACAGTGAAAAACATAGTAAACAGATTTGTGTGTGTGATATTGGGAACTATATCGGTATTGTCAATAAGATGGTGCGTAACACAGCGAGACGCTCCACAGACTTTAGTAGCTTTAATCTGAAACACTGACTGCTGTCCACGAATCCAATCACCTTCACCAAAACAAAGACAAAAGCTAATAAATGAGTGTGGTACAAGCGCGGCAGACACCTACCAGGCTGTCATATCTCAAAACAAAGCTGCTTAGTTTTTACAGCACCTTTTACATGTTCATCTTTCAACCCCACCTTCTGCCCTCCCAGCTTCTTTTACAGTGACCACCACCTGCCCTGCGCTGATTGTATATTATTTGAACAAGCACACACCAACCAAACAGAGCTGAACAAAGGAGGAGGGCAGCAGGTCTTCTACCTGTTCACTACTGCAGCAAAGACTTTAATAAAGGCTACGTAGAAAAAATGTCTGCAAAACATTATTTCCAAAAGAGCCAAGGTAAAACCTTCAGTGCTTCAGTGTTTTTTATTGTTGTAACAAAATGAAGCATATAAGCTGCAGAGTTAAATGCCACTCAATCTTAGTTATGTGAAGATCTTTAAGGTTTGTTAGAGAACATCAGTGTTTAGTTTGAATGGCCTAGTCAAAGTCCAAACCTAAAACCAATTGAGAAGCCGTGCCAGTTTAACAATTAGGTGTCTTCTGAAAGCTGCAGGTTGAACTGGATTTGATTTAGGGGTATCAGAATAAAG